>NC_073342.2:19810000-20032500 GCF_027580225.2 Misgurnus anguillicaudatus | reverse complement strand
CTATCCGCTTATCTATCTAACTATCTATCCGCTTATCTATCTATCTATCTATCTATCTATCTATCTATCTATCTATCTATCTATCTATCTATCTATCTATCTATCTATCTATCTATCTATCTATGGATATGTCTATGAACCCAAGAGAACACAAATAAATATGTATCCCAAAAGTTTTTATCCAAATGCATAATCATTCACAGTATTTTATCAGCATGAATCCACCTCAAAACAATTCATAATTAACACATCGATTGTAACACACACAGACATTTTTTAACATAAATACCTTCTTCCCCACTGGATGCTTTGGGTTGCCTGTTTGCCAGGTAGGTCAGCTGTACCTTCCTGTTGATCCCTGAAAAATGGCCATACCTAAAAAAACAATACACAAGGCAGGGACACAGACATACCACCCCCTCTTAATAAGAATTCTCCCACTGAGAAACACAGACAGACAGCACACATAAGACACAACACTAGCCTCAAACTGCTAGCAGGTGCTCTGTGGCCTCCATGTTTCGGGAAACATGTGTCCGGGTGACCCTTTTCCAAGCTAGCAGGGGTTAATGTGTGTCATACCATGGCTGTCTCAAGAGGAATGACAGGCTTTGGGTGGAATAAAACATGACCCCGTATCTGCAACGGTGTCAGGTTTTGAAACGACACAATACAGCAACCAATGGAGAATTTTGGATTAATTAAAAAAATTAAAACTTTAAGAAAGTTTCAAATTGAGTTTTTAAGTTTTATTGCAGGTTTAGTTAGACTTTAAAATTTCACAAACCAATAACGGGCCAAATATTCTTTTTTTTGTCTAAGATCATGAAGACTTGGTCTAAAACTAAACTAATCTAGAGCTGGTCTTGGTTCTTAACAAGCTCTTAACCAAACCAACTCTAGAGTGAATTTACCACCATTCATTCTGCTGAATTGTGTCATAAACCCAAACCAAAGTTTTTCCCCAAGCACCCATTTCCTCTGTTAATGTACATTCCTCAAAAAACGATAAAATTTTGATTATGAGCCTCATCTAAGCCCGGTAAGAGGTGTAAACAAAAAGATATGGAAGAATCATGAGTGATTAGAAACACTTTCAAAATGGCATGCAGATGCCACACAGAATTGCAAAAAGACCCAAAGTTCAGTCAATTTTAGGGCCCCATTAAAGTGTCAGTAGTTCATCGGGTTAATGAGGGTTATCATCCACTTTGCCTGCATTATAAAATGAGGGTGCGCACTGATTATGGTTCAGGCTGGATTCCCTTATAAGAGACCGGCCGAGACACAAAAAAGACAAAGAAAGAGAGAGAGAAAAGATGATGTTAAGAAACTGATGATTTATATGTGGACATTATAGTAAATTGTATACAGATCCTATTATGCAGTTCATAAAATACCAAATGTATTTTTAATGAGAAATACCCTGTCTTATAGTATAATGTCTGCAAATGCAAGTCTGATGAAAACTACACAATTACTGCATGTTTTTATGACAAGTGCAGTAAATATGGAAAAGTAACTGATTTCATGGCCTACTATTTATTATATTTCCTCTAGTTTATTTCCATTGAACAAACCTTTTACCACCTTAGCTAAAACACTCGGAAACTCGTAAAGGATGATAAAATAAACTTTTGAACAATCATGGAGACACATTTTATATATTAATGGAGTTGTAATGATGGCGTGCGTGCAGTGGATTTCCATACATTTCAGAATAAAATAAAAGATAATGTAAAAAAGGCCAGCTATTATTTCATTTGTTAACAGCTTACTCACATCTCCAGAACGGTCTTTAGTTGCTCGAGTTTGGATTTCTTTTCTTCAATCTCGCAGTCGTTGTGCTGGACGAGTTCTGCCAGGAGCTGACGGGCAATGTCCAGCACTTCCTGCCAACACACAAAAAATTATCTAAGCAATTCCAGCTTTATGGATGTGACATTTCGTTCAAGGAAATTAAATATCATTTTAGAAAATGTATTTATTACCAATATACTGAACCATCTCTTTTAACAGTAGTTGCCTGTTTTCTTCCATGAGCTTTGGGTTTTTGTCATCATTTTAACTCTTTCCCTGCCAGCGCTTTAAAAAAAAGTTGCCAGCCAGCGCCAGCATTTTTTATGATATTCACAAAGGTTTAAATGGGCCATGTCACAAAAATTTTTTAAGATGTAAAATAAATCTTTGGTGTCCCCAGAGTACACGTTAAGTTTTAGCTCAAAATACCATCTAGATAATTTATTATAACATGTTAAAATTGACACTGTGTAGGTGTGAGCAAAAATGTTGTGTCCTTTAAAATGCAAATGAGCGGATGAAGTGCAAACACTGATCACAATGATGGTGGTTTGATGCAATTTAAACTTATGCTATGAATTATTTTCTCTCTCTCTCTTTCTCTCTGCACCAAATGGCAGTGCTGTGGCTGATTATTATAATAAGAGCTCCTTATAACATCACAAGGAGAGACAAATTTCAATGACCAAATATTTCATGTGCTTGCAGAGAATGGTTTACCAAAACTAAGTTACTTTGTTGATCTTTTTCACATTTTCTGGGTCGATAAAAGCAATGGGAACCCAATCAGGGTTTCCCGCAGCATATATCAGTTAAGGCGGACCGCCTAAGCTAGGAAACCCTACCGCCTTAACTAGCTCGTCCAAAAAAAAAAATGCTGCACATAAGGCCGTCAAGTGCATCTTGGAGAATAGCGCATACGCGCATCACACCGCATGTGGGGACGCGCGCCACACGGCCGCAATGAGAGAGACGTGGTCCGGACCATCACTGTCTGGAAGATAACTAGCCAGTCTCGGAGAATAGTGCGGACACGCTTCACACCGCGAGCGTGCATGCATGTGCCCCACACCGTCCGTCATGTCTGGAAGATAGCCAGTTGATAAAATGCGTGTCCGTGAGAACTGTAAGTGGACTTATGTTTTGGGTTTATTTAAGCCTGTTATTGTATTCTTCTATAGTTCTTCTAATTTTAAATTAAGTTAGCTGGTGATTTTGTTGTTTGAGCAACCTGCTTAGCTAGGTTTCACGTGCCTGTTGATTCAATATAATTGTTGAGCGCTCTTGCTCACTTTATTTATGTGCATTATTTACATGCTACAGTAGTTACACTCCTTTAAGATAATGTTATTAATAGTGGGAAATAATCAGTTTTTAAATTTTTTTTTACAATTCTATCATCGTTCGCCAGACGTTCTACAACATCTGCTTTAGTTTGTGTTTATTAACCCTTTAGTTTCACTTCATCAAGCAGCTATTGCAGTTAGAGGTAAAGACATTTAATTAATTAATAATCTAGTATGTGTTCATTTTCTGTCATAGTTTCTTCAAAATTAAGTTTTATTTGAGTGTTTTAAAAATATTTTAATTTAAATCATGATGCATACGCTCCACCCCTTTGATTGCCACGCCCTTGGCACCACGTCCTTTGAACTGTTTGACCTAAGGGGGAATCTTCTGGGTTTTATAAGTTGAGTAAGAGCAAAACCTGGTGAATAATAGCGAAAATACGGATTGCCGGAAAAAGTCGTCATTGGCAGGGAAGCGTTTTCTCTTAATTGACAAGTTAACTCATCAATGGCAGTGAAAGGGTTAAAGCATTTGAGATCATTTGCTATACATCAAACAGCACCTTTAAATCAAACCAACCTGGAGTTGTTTTGGTTTCTTTAGTTTGAGTTTTCCAGTCTTATAGCCGCCATACTTTTCAAACAGATCAAAAAACCTAAGAGAAAAATTGACATATTGAGAAAGCAATAAAACAAAACTGGAATACAGTAGTGAACACTACAAGAACCTAAAACTTACAAGGCATTTCGAACCTCCATCTTCATCTTCTGTTTGGGCGTCCGATCACCATGCCGAATTACAGCAATAACACAACGGAGTTCCATCCTTCAGACAAACATGACAATGTCTTTTTATTAACAACACTCGAGTACTAAAAACATTTCCAGAATGTTTATGCTTAACATAGCAAATCCAATATCTACAACAGGACAGGACACAGTGATAAACTCACATGGTTCCTGAGGTAGTCGGGACAATAGGGATGTCCTCTGCTTCCATAGGGATAGACCAGGGAATGTGGAACTGAGGAGCCAGCTCTCGCATCACCATGTTTCTGAGGAAAACATTACTTAATAATACACCTAATTCAGAGAGAAATTAAATATAGACATTTCGTTATAAAAAGGAGTGAGACACACCCCATGTCTCACTTACCCCAAAACTTTGGCACAATCGTCATAGTATTTCATGGAGTTCTTTACAAAGCTGAAACCATTGACGTCACAAACGAACGAATGCCCGTTTGCTCGAAGGAGATCAAAACCACAAACTGTTTGCTGGGTTGGAAAGATGTTATTATGAAAAGTTATCACATTTTACTTTTCACATTTTAGGCTAAAGATATTAATGAAAGCACTATGTTCACCTTACCTTAAATGCAAGACACACTTTTCTGGCCACAAGTTTTTCCATCGCGGTAAGCATCACAGGATACCGAATCTCTTTTCCTTCACTATCGCGCTCCACTTTTCCATCTAGAGCGGGAGACTTACGGGCCTCTGCGTGGGCATAATCAGGTCCTACTGTGTAAACCTACCACAAAATAAACAAATAAACCTTATTGTCCACCCACCATCTAATGTCTATAATGCAAGACAATCACATATAACAAATACACACACACACACACACACCTTTACATCCGTTCCATCTGTGGGCATGAATTCCTCATAGATATACGAGCCAGTCTTTCGAACGGTGCTTTCAGGAGAGTACACACTACTCCGACTGCCGATCTAAAAGGAAATAAAATTATAGCAGTTATTGATCATTAAAGGAAAACACCACCGTTTTTGTTCTTACATCAACTTAGATAAATTAATACATGCGTATCTTTTTTCAATACGTGTACTTTTAATCTTTGTACAGCGCTTCTTGAATGTGTTAGCATTTAGCCTAGCCCCATTCATTCCTATGTCTCCAAACAAAAGTTGCATTTTGTGCCACCATACTTACTCGTGTAACTACTCATGTATCAGTCTTTAAATAGGGAAAACTTGGAAGTGTTTGGTGGCTTGTAAATTCATCCCTCTTTGGAGCCATAGGAATGAATGGGGCTAGGCTAAATGCTAACACACATTAACAACGCGCTGTACTTAAAATTAAAAATTAAAAGTGCATGCATTGAAAAAAGATAGGGATGTATTAATTCGTAAGTTGAGGTAAGGACATAGTAAAATATTAATAAACGGTGGTGTTTTCCTTTAAGGCCATAGCTAATGGGACAAAAAATGATAATAAATTCCGTCCAACTATTCTCCTACTGCTTATCCAGAACCAGGTTTTAGTCAACAATAATTTCTAAATTTTATTTTAAAATAGGTAAAAAGCCCAGAGCAGTATACGATGAGAAGTCCAGACATACCATAAGGAGTCTATGATGTAATTTCAGGACTGTACCTTTCTAAACAGGCGTTGACTGCCTCCACCAGCTGATGTTGGATAATAGATGTACACATTGTGGTCTTCTGCGCAGACAGGCTTCTCCACAAAGGGTTTGTGAAATATTTCCCCATTCACTTCAACGTGGTCCTCACTCTCGACTAAGTTACACTCTGATGTCACAAAAAGGAACAACAAAAAATTGATCAAGAATGTATCATGCCTGTGGATAATTTTGCTTATTGGCATACAACCTCCGCAGTATAGTTAGTGATCCATTAAATTATGCAAATCATGGTGCAAACATGACAAAAAACGCCATCTGGCCAGTCTTGGTTCCAGATCTTGCCCTGCGTGCTGGGCTATGGTGATGAATACAGCAGACTACTGTGATTTTACATAATTTACTGGGACTGTACCGCATTGCGTCAACTCTACAATACATAAATAGCCCTTTGAAATGCCAACCCATACATAATATGTATGTATAGCCACACAATAAGCCTTATTTGCATAAAATAATAATTTATGCTTACACACAGATCTTTGTTTTAAGATGCTGCATGCGTTCCGTTTACTAAAACAGGATAACATTTTCCCAATACAGAGATGTGTAGTGTACACACAATGAGGAACTTCACAATAATTGGATGCTGACTGCAGGCATTTTTAAACAACACAAAACAGGAACATGGTATTACCGAAGTATAAACTGACACCCAGTAATGGCAATTCAGTCTGCAAAACCTCCATGCAATGATCTAACGTATCACAATAGTCCCAAAACGATGACCTTTACCCTCTGGTCTGTCAGGGTCCCGGTTCAACACTGCATAGCGTGGAAGGTCGATGCCCTCCTCCTGAAGAATCCTGTACACTTGCCTCCTATAACCGTAAACACAAGTTTACATAGTTCAGTATAATGTAACAGGGTTTGCTTAAAAATAAAGCTATTTTTTTCTTGCCGTACCTGTCCTGAATAAAATACTGCATGTTGAGGTCATTGATGAGGAGGGGGTTTCGTAGTTTGGCATAACTCACTGCTTTGTCAAGGGGAAATCCTTTAAGGTGATAGATAAAACGATTAATTTTTATTATTTAAAGGGACACACACACAGTTTTTTAGAAAATATGCTAATTTTTCAGCTCCTGTAGAATTAAACATTTGATTTTTACCATTTTGGAATCCATTCAGCCGATCTTCGGGTCTGGCGGTACCACTTTTAGCATAGCTTAATGCCCGAAAATAGTTCCCTGCTATTGAGAGTTACCAAGGGGACTACTTTCAGCTGCTGTGTAATATCATTGCGCCTGCTGCAGCCATGGTACGGCAGCAAAGCCTTGATTATTATGCCAGAATGAGAGTATAGTTCCTAGCCAAATCTGCCTAGAAAATCGCAACCTTACATTTTCCGTCAGTCTTAGTACACGATGTAACTACAGAAGAGTCAAGTTTTAAATAGGAAAAACTCTTTGGCTATTTTTGAGCGCGATGCTAATGGTCTAATCAGATTCAATGGATTATGCTAAGCTATGCTTAACGTGCTATCACCAGATCCAGAGATCGGCTGAATGGATTCCAAAACGGTAAAAATTACCCTGAAGAAGGCTATCTGTGCCGCTACGCGTGGGTTACTGCCCTGTTATATGTTTCTAATGTTATAGCCATATTTAAATAAAGGCTTTTTACCTTTTGATATATGAAGAGTGCCTTGGATTCCCCTTTTTTTCACGTTTTGAATACCCTACACCAAAGAGCACCTAACTAATTTTTCCCAAACAAAAATTTTTTTAGCTATTTTTGAGCACTTTGGATTTTTTCTGATTTCATGGTAAAAATCAAATGTTTAACTCTAGGGGAGCTGGAAAATTAGCATATTTTCAAAAAAGTGGAGTGTCCCTTTAACAGTGTATAATTAATACAAAACAACTTATAAGGAACATAAGGAAGCAATATAGCACAATCAAATTTCAAGCTGTCGACATGTAAAACTATATGACGATACCTTTGGAATGGAAAGAAATGAGGCAATCACACAGCGGCCACTTCTCCACTGGTTCATTGAGAATAACCTCCTCAGAAAAAATCACTACGGTTATGTACTCAAATTTACAGAGTCTCTCCAGGATTTCAGTCATTGGTTTGGAGTTAGATTTCTTCATCATGGAGCAGATCCCCACCACTATCTGAGGCTCCATTGACTGACAGCAGAGAAACAATAGGAAATGTAAGAGCTTTGTAACAGTAAGGCTTTAAAATCAGTTTACAGCAACATCAAGTATACAGTAAACATCAAGACTACTCTACAGTAAATTACTGTAAACAAAAAAAGGGATTTGGCAACCCGGCCACAACTATCAAGACAGCAATTTTAATAAATGTATCTTTTTGTGTTTCATAGAAGTCGTCATACAATTTGACATAAATACAAATTTGTGTAAATATTGATTTTTTTTTGTCCATTTCGGAAAGTAATTGTAAATGTTATCAAAAAATTCAAAGGTTTTCATACCTGATCCTCGTCTTCATCCTCCCCATAAGACCTTGAGATGTCTCTCATGTCTATAACATCTAGTTCTTTGCTCTCATCGTTCTCACAGCCAATCATGAACCGAGGAAGTCCACCATCGCATGCCACTTGCTTTGACTCCGACATTTCTGTGGAGTCTTTATCAAATGTTCAAAATCCCCGCATACCATCTCGTGCTGAAATTCAGTGGCGGAACCATTAAACAGACGAGGTGTGTAATCCAGTCAGATGAGGGTGAAAAACTTTAAAGCCAAGGGTGACTTGATACAGTGTTTTTTAAAAATTTTGGGTCATCTTTTTAAATAAAAGCTGGGAACATGGTTTAAGCTCATCCTTTAATAATCCTGGTCATGTCCTTCCAGTACCTGTAATACAACAAATCCAAAATGCAATATTACAATTTGATAAAAAAAAAAAAAGATGATATTCGAGTTAAATCGTTAAACAGTTTTTCACCATTTCTGAGTTCAGGATTTTTTTTAGGCAGGCCTAAAATGGTGGCTCAATGATGCACTTGAGCCACCGTGCATGGCCCCCCCTAAACAATTATATAAATGTTGTATGCTACAAACATGTCACTATAGTGCAAATAGGATTAGTTGTAATACCCAAGTATAAGCACATATAAAAATTCTTTGCCGTTCAACTAGTTATGCAAGTCTGTTTTTGTAGTAAAGAGTGTCCAAAGCAATGCCATGGTGCTTCATGCCGTGACTTCAAGGGAAAGAATGCATTCTGTTGGAGATACATAGTCTACATCATATCATATTTCCATACCCTTGCTGATATAGTTTTGCAAACCCTGCAGCAGGTTACAGTAAGGTCATGTTAGCTATGCCTGCTAGCTACTCCTATAAATAAACATCCGACTGTTACTCAATGTTCCTCAACTATCTTACTATCTAAATTATCCTGAGGATATTTTTTACATGCTCTATAAACTTCCCATTAATCATTTAGACATGAAATCATATCATATCATCGTCTGATGTCAGCAAGTTACACACTTTATTAAAACACTACAAGATGGCAACCACAAGTGTGACCGAGTGGCCAAAAATAGCCCTGGGTCTAGGTCAGTGTGGGGTAGGTGTGACACTTGGATCAGATGTTAGGTCTACGATTCCAGAGAAAATTCATTGCACCGTGGATGTGTTGACAGGAAACATTAAGTTAAGAGGAGGCCGACTTAAGCGGCACACGGTCAGGGGAACACTAACCGAGATAAACAAACTCATAAATAAATCTTACTACCACTTAAAGCCACAATTTACAAGACCATGGTCTAATATCCAAGATAATAGATAGATAAAGATGTACTGATGATGTTTTTAAGGTTGTATTCTGCACTTCTCGAAAACCAAGACAAGGTAATCAATTGTAACAAAGGTATACTGACAAAGCACCCTTGTACATGCAGTAAAATGCATGCATTGACATTTCTGCCTTGTTTTGCAGGGCCTGGCCTGTCTTATGCAATCTAGCTTTTCAGGTTTGAAATGTTTACTTTATTCCTTTTTCAAGCTTTTATTATGTTCAGGTCTCTGGTACATTCCATGAATACGATACATTAATATTTAACAGATTATTTTGATTATCATTAAAGGTGCAGTGTGTAATTTTTAGAAGGATCTCTTGACAGAAATGCAATATAATATACAAAACTATATTATCAAAGGCGTATTAAGACCTTTCATTATGAACCGTTATGTGTTTATTACCTTAGAATGAGATGTTTTTATCTACATACACAGAGGGTCCCCTTACATGGAAGTCGCCATTTTGGGCGGCCATGTTTCTACAGAAGCCCTTAACGGACAATTTTTTTACTAAGTTGTCTCCGATGATGACCTGTTTGTCCAGTGGTGGCTACAGTAGCTTCTCTATGTGTTTCAAAAGCCAGGGGTGAGCAGTGGACTAAAGGGGGTCTAAAGATAGCGTCTACTTCAAAATGCTAACTATATGTTAGCAGCCAATGTTAATTGTTAATGATTTGGGACAAATATGATGATTTAATGTTAAACTATGAGTGGCGCTGTGTGGCGCGACAGGGATTTGAGCAACTTCCTGAGTCAAAGCTGGGCGGCGCGGACAGGCGCCACCTGGGGGCGCCGGTGTGCGTATACTCTTGGAAACAATGTGCTCCGCGGCGCTGAGCTGCGCGGCCGGTGTGCGATCCCCTTGAGCAGTTGGTTGCAATTCACAACCTCACCACTATATGTCGCTAAAATTTACACACTGCACCTTTAAAACACAGTGCACAAAAGCAACACTGTAATAACCTCCAGGGTTTTTCTGCTGTAAGATGCCGTTTTACATGTACTGTGAAAATATGTAAAAACAAACATATTATTTTTAGCTTAGGTTAGAAATACGCCTACTGTTAAATGTTGTTTTATTGCTTGTATGCATGCCTTTGTAAAGTAAAAAAGCATACAGGTAGCACTTACTAAAGCATGCACATTTACTATTTTATTTTTATATTACATGTAAATCTTTATCATTATTGAGTTCGCTGTGTGGTACATTTTTCAGATAATACAAAATAATTATTCCAATAAAATAGTTTTTTTTAATTGTTTTCTTTCTTACAATTTTCCTATTTTTTATTCCTATCTGTATAGTTATTATCATAAACTGTGGTAAGAAGTCATACTACATGGGGTACTTTGCACAATTGCTCATTTAAACCAATAAACCTCGAAAATTAAAACAAACACTTACAATTGCAATATGTACAGTCTGGTCTGACAAATTATTAATTATTAGGTTAATCTTTCCTGCTCTATATTAAAAATCCATACTGTCCTAATACTGTATACTTACTTTTACTTAATAATCCAAAAACAAGCCACAGGTAAGAACAAACTGGGAACTTCTGCCTATCTATAGCCCACCTTAAAATCTTCTTTGTCCTACATGTTTAAATGATTGACAAAGTTCAAAGCCATCTGCAGATGGCAGATAACCACCTTACAAATTAACCATAATGAATGCGAAGATACGCCACAGCAAGAGAGGGTCGGTGTTGCTCATGAGGAAAGTCAGATCTGCAGCTGTCTGAACACAGTGCTTGCATTTTAACACTGCCTTAAAAGTAGTCCCACAAGGCCATGCCGCACAGCACCCAAATGACATTTTGTTGAATGGCGTGACGGACCAATGAGAGGAAGTCAAGCAAGCAATGCAGTGCGGCGCCTATTATATGAGCCCTCCAGCTAATTTATAGGTGTGTTCGACTCTATGCAGCGCTGCGCAGAACGTATGACAACACGGCACCGCGAGAGCGATTCGAAAGCACAGCTCTCGCGGTACTCTGATGCCATGGCTGCGCATCGCTGCACAAAGTCGAACATGCCCTAATCTGTTTCAATGCAGTGAAAATAATGCTGATGACAAGCACAATCACCAAAACATGACACGAATGTTTAAGTAAATAAGGTCAATGTATAAGATAATACAATGTATTATTGTGCTGCAAACAGAGTTAGCGATTAGACTACACATTATACTACACAAACATATCATAAAACGACATAATCACAGCACACTTAATTTCTTCGTATCGCTCTTAGCTACCTCGCTCCATCACACCCATCTGCTTTCACGCAGGGTTTGAACTTTACAAACACCAACTTTAGATAGAATTGAAAACAAATAGCAGTGACTGCGACGTGACATTGTGCATACTGATACTCACTTACTCGCTCGTTTGAAAGAATAAGTTGATGTTAATAAGTTGACGGCTAAAAACGCGGGACTTCCTTGTCTGTTGACAGTACAGTGTGAAAGTGAAGCTCCGCATGAAGTTACCTCAAGAAAACATTACACAGGCGCTTCAGGGTTGCCAGATCTGTATTACAAAACCAATCCAATGGCCAGTCCTAGAACAAATACCAAAACTAAAAATATTTCTCTTCCATAGCTACTTAAACTACATGTTTTACAGTCACTGCTATGCATTACACACAATGTCTTTAAAAAACTCTATAGTAGTGATAATAAACACAGTATGTGTTCATAAATAAAATCATTTACCTTTAGGATTGATAGCTGGTGAAAATCTTCAACCTCGACCCAAGGAAACATATGCGGAAACGGTTTAAAACAAGTAGCTGAATATCGCTGTAAACTCGAGGACTTGGCAACACTAACAGCGCTTTCTGTCGTGCTGTAAACGCTGAAAGTACACAAAGATGACTGCCACCTACAGCACTGGAGAAACTTCACAACAATGAGTTTCACTGAACACTGAAAGTGGCTTGAGCTGCAACAAATAGGTTAAAGGTATTCAAAGTAATGTGCAAGGCCAGAAAAGTAAGACAAGAGGTTATTGGGGGGATTTTTGTTAGCGAAATTATTAAATGTTAGCATACTTCTTTCTGTAGAGTTATAAAGCACCCATAAAATCAAAAGTGCAGTTTTTTTTGCTTTTAGCATCAATATGTTATCATTAAGGATATCTATTAACTAGTGTGCTCCATTTGGAAGATACAAGCATACAAAATCTAAAAGTCTCTCATATTCATCAATACAGATCAACTTATGACATCATCCCGCTCTTCAGCTTCTCATAAGACTCAAGGCGAAGTAAACCATTTTTAACATTTTAAAACTGACTTTAAATTATAAACCCTTAAGAACACATTTTATAACATTTTAAAATTGACTTTTAATTATAAACTCTTAAGAGCAAAATAAAAAGCAGCAACATTTATGTAAATATAATGAATATATAAGCCACTCAATATGTCTCGTAATTTCTGTTTTAGTGGAAATTACATAAACGTCTTCAATAAAGTTGTGCATTTCAGGACACGTCAATTAGCACGTCTGTAATAGAGAGACACAGTGATGACAATAGATGGTAATACTTAGGTACTTTGATAAATATAGGCTACTGAATAATTACTGTTTTCACAATGTTATTATCATACTATAGGATTTACCATAATACTTAAAGGAAAACACCACAGTTTTTCGATATTTTGCTGTGTTCTTACCTCAACTTGGACAAATTGGTGCATGCATGTCTTTTTTCAATGCGTGCACTTAATCTTTGTACAGCGCAAAGTGAATGTGTTAGCATTTAGCCTAGCCCCATTCATCCCTTAGGATCCAAACAGGGATGAACCCAGAAGCCACAAAACACTTCCATGTTTTCCCTATTTAAAGACATGAGTAGTTATAAAAGTAAGTATGGTGGTTTTTAAGCGGATAAAAACTGAGAACTATATTGTATGGCGGAAGAGCACTTAGTTTGCAGCACTTTGACCTTGGGAGCAGTAATTTGTGCGTTTGGTGGCTTCTAAATTCATCCCTGCCTGGATCCCAAGGAATGAATGGGGCCAGGCAAAATGCTTACACATTCACAACGTGCTGTACAAAGATTACATGTACGCATTGAAAAAAGATAGGTATGTATTAATTCGCCTAAATTGAGATAAGAACATAGTAAAATATTGAAAACGGTGGTGTTTCCTTTAAAGAACAGTATATAAGAGTACAAAAGACATGTGTTTGGTAGCTCAGTTGGTAGAGCATTGCGTTAGCAGCGCAAAATATCATAGGTTTGAGCTTCAGGGAACAAACACAGTACTGATAAAATTAATAGCTTGTAATATACTGTAAGTGTCTTTGAATAAAATGTAATGCAAAAATCACCCCAATTTTACTATAAAAAGATTTCTTTTAGGTTACAAATGACCTTTGCTGGTTTTTAGATCTGTTTAAAAACCATACAGACCAAAGTAATACATTAGGTGTGTTAAGAGGTTTTTGTTATGAGTAATTTGTTTTTCCTTTAAGGTAATATTTTCATTTAAGGTGAACATGAGAGGTTGTTCTGTACTGCAGCATAAGTATTTCAGTGTTGAGATTAAAAGGGGAAAAAAATATACAAACTCAAACACAGATCCTGAATGTGATTATGTAATGCTGCCCACGGTGAGGCCTATGAAAAAGCGAGATGATGTATTTGAAAACAAATAACAATAAAGTGTTTATGATTGAGACATATAATATTAAATTTATTGCCTAAAATGAACCATTTTACAACAGAAAAAAAGATTCCACTAAATGTAAAGTTTAGTCTAACATTCATTATTTATTCAGCCTCATGCCATTGCAAACCCAATTGTTACTTTTTAAATGATTTAGAATAATGATTTAAATTCAGTCCATTCATTTACATTTATGCATTTGGCAGACACTTTTGTACAGTGATTTAAGTGCATTCACACTCTCAGTATGTGTGTTCCCTGGGAATCGAACCCTTGACCTTTGCGCTGCTAATGCAATGCACCACCAATTAAACTACAGAATCCTTTTTTTTAAATAATAGTACCTTTTTCTGAGAGTGCACAAATGTAATTGGAAATAACTTATATTAATATACGTTTAAAAAATAACTTCCCTATACCCTGACAGTTACCCACTGCATGTTCATATTCAGCAGCAGGGGTCCGTGGCTGTGACATCTCCATAATGCCTCCATTCATCTAAATGAAATGAACCCAGTAAAAAGGCTGCTTTTCCCCCTCAACGGACGCCGAAAAGCTGTGTCAATACCCTGTTGAGTAGGAGAGATGGGAATAGAGTTAAAGCGAGCTTGTTCAGCGAGTTCAGTGAAGTATACGTGATGATGAGAACGGTTTTGGGTTTGAGACCTGCGCATGGGGTCAGAGAGGACGGTTAGATGTGTTTGAATCACTACAGCTTGTCATTCAGTCTTCAGATTTGCAGCTACAAAAAATATACGAAAAGAATGAATCGTTGTGTTTAAACCCAAACCAGAGGTATTGACCAAATCTTTCACTGTTTATTGTAGTTTCCATCTAAAGTCATTAACGGTTGTCTCCTTAAAATCATAGTGTAAAGAACATTCTGTAAAAAAACATAACCTTGAAAGATTGCAATCAGCGTTTAATGCTCCTAATCTCATAATTCTATTATGAGACAGCCTGGATTTCAAAGACAGGGTCATATATGGTCATAATTTTTTTTAGTACATGTTAGTACACTGATGCCTACCAATTCCTGGATGTCCATATTAAGACATGAAGCAGACATCTAGCATATTTGCACAATGAATCACTTTCCATTCATTGTTTGCCAAAGACTAAATGTAAAGATATTCAAAACACTAGCGCTAGCATTCCTCATTGACCAGAGACTTAGTCATCATTAGGGAAACACAGTTCAACAACAGTTTTCTGGTTGGTAAGGAGACTGTTAGTGCTCTTGAAAACTAACACTAACATTTTCAAAAATAAAGGTCTGTCACTTGGACAGTACCCTCTCGAAAAGTATACATTCAAAATAGTACCTCAGGGGTAAATTGGTACCAAAGATTGCATATTAGTACCTCAAAGTTACATATTGGTACCAAATGTACATATAAGGGCTTTTTTATATACAGACCGTGTACTGTACAAAAATAGTTTTTTCCACTATTTATTCACCTTCTTGTCAAAACTGCAGCATCAGCAGTCCTTGACTAGCTTGAAATTTGTCACCTCAAAAAAAAAACAAAAAAAAACATGTTTGGTCAGTTCTGATGCCCCAAAACATGCAGCGTGATCACTCTTATGAATGTGTTTCTTATTTTCATTTTAGAGAAATTATAGACTGTGTCACAGTAATTGTCTCCACACAATCTTTACAGAATAAAACTAACACAACAGCCACTTGCAAAGCATTCTGGGAAAAAAATCTGAATGAAAAAACAGAAAAAGGTTGATTCTGGTTCCCAGAATGCTTTGCATGATGCTATTATTTTATAGTTTTATTCTGTAAAGACAAAGACTTGTTAATGTTTAATGTTCATTTTAATTTTGAACAAACTGTTGCCAGTAAATAACATAAATTTAAATCTACAGTAAGTTACTGGCAACCAGCGGCATAAATTACAGCAATTTTTTTACAGTGCATTTATTGTAGCTTATTGTAAGTCAGTACATCTACAGTACATGGTCTGTATTTGATGTATTCAATAAGTCATATTACATTACATTTTTGTTGAACAACTCATCACAAAATTAGAAATAATAATTGAAGACCTACATTAAAATAAAAAAACGTGATTAATCGCATACAAAATGAAAGTGTTTTTTGGGCATAAAATATGAGTGTGTGCTGTGTGTAATTATTATGTATATATAGACGGTTTCAGCAGTAACAACATAAAAAGCGGCTGTCGCAGTCCGCACGTAACTTCCGGTAAACTCCGCTAATAATAAATAACCACAAAGTATTTTAAACGTAGTTTATTTATATAACAAGCAAAAAACAACACATAGATTAGGAAACCAAAACATTTGTCATTTTCGACAAGGCATTTGTTCAAGAGATCAGTTTAGCAACTAGTCAGACCATTAAAAATCTGTATCTGTATGTTTTATATGATTTTGTTCTTGAATGTCGGTATGTCATGTGTAGTTTTATGTCGCCTTGTACTCTGTGCCTGTCTTGGCCAGGTCGCGGTTGCAAATGAGAACTTGTTCTCAACCGATTCACCTGGTTAAATAAAGGTAAAATAAAAAATAAAAAAAATAAAAAAACGAAACCGGAAGTAAAGTTTGTATCCAGACGTGTATCACGTGCGTCCGATGAAACCGTCTATATATATATATATATAAAATGAATGTGTGTTTGTGGTTAAATATACATAATAATTACACACAGTACTCACAAATATATTATGCACAAAATCACTTTTATTTTGTATGCGATTAATCGCGATCAATCTTTGCCCAGCACTATAAAAATATTAATTAATAAAAAAATGTATGCAAAATCATTTTTTTGCAATGTACATTAAGTACACACCTTATATTCATCATTTTCTTAAAAAACGCATTAAAGGGACAATAAGTAGGATTTACCCCCATCTAGTGGTGAAATTGTATTTTGCATTCAGACGAATAGTGCTCTCTAGCGCCTCACTTTTTCAAATGCGTGTTGCAACTACGGTAGCCGCTATGTAATCGCTAGTTCACGTGTTCTGAATGAAAAAGCGTTGTGGAAACGCGTTGGTAGGCTTGTGCTTTTTGTCCCTCTCTGCTATTATAGTTTATCAGTATGGCGGAACGACATGAAAGCCTCCTTGGACTTACCCGTTCAATGTGTGTAAAAAGAAGAAACTCTAAGCTTACAAAGAAAAGTCAGATCACTGGCAGAGGTCATTTGACACCAACAAGGGCATATTTATGAATAAAGACATTGATTTTGATTAATAAAACACTTAAAACCCTACTTACTGTCCCTTTAAGGTTTCTGAAGCTTTAAAACAATCTGTGCAACACAAATACTATGCATTATGCAATTTAGATGATGTCATTAATTTACCTGTTCATTGCTCTTAATGGACTCCAGGGCACTGTAAAATGTTGGCCCGAATCAACTCTTGCACTAAACCACAACAGTGATAAACCAAGAATGTTATGGGGTCAGCGTATATCACCATCACGCCGAGACAAAACCTGCAATTCACTGACCTCATAAAAACCCAATATTTTTTTAAGGTCTGAACATCGGTAAACCTAAATGGTCACTTGAGAGAGTTGTTAGATTTCGTAATGTACATGCAGCAACAACGTGCTAGTATAGATTCAACAAGCAGGGCTTGTGCCACAAGACACAATACATATTTGTGTTCGACTCCAAGCAAATTAGTTTCCATGGTTTATAGCACACGAGGCACATTAATTGCAGAGTTTTCTATACAGGCGAAGTAAATACCCCACATATAATGTTAACGCGTTTAATGTAGCGTATCGACATCTGTGGCCTTGGACATTGTAGAAGAATACTCTTCTGTGAGAACATGCAGAGAGCATGCTAACCGAAATTCAAGCATGTCTAAGCCATTTTACACAATTTCTGCTTAATCTCCGTTAAATGTCGAATTGGCTGATGTATGTATGTATTTAGGTAGGTCTTATCTCACTTCCTGTGCAAAACACATTCTTTAACCAGAACAAATTGGGGTCATAAGGTCAAAACCATATTGTTTTTGCATTTCCTGACCATATCTGGGTTATGCTATTCGTCTCACCGATGTACTGAATTGATCCAAATCCACTTTAATAGGTGCACTAGCCAAAACAAAAGACAAAAAGCTAAACATGTCACATATCTTTGGAAAGCTGAAATTCTTGTGATTCGAATGAAGTAAATCATTTTAAGATACAATCAGCAGGTACACTGTAAAAAAATTCTGTAGAAATTGCAGTATTACTGGATATTACTAGCAACTAGCTGCCAGTAACTACTGTAGATTTTACATTAATGTTATTTACTGGCAACAGTTTGTTCAAAGTTAAATGAACATGAAACATTTTCAGTTTTTATCTTCTACAGTAAGGTACTGGCAACCAGCTGCATAATTACAGCAATTTTTTACAGTGTACAATTTGTGTCCTTTTTAGGCATTTTCGAGCCTTTTTCAGGAATTATAAGGACACATATCTGCACCTAAATGGTACATATAATTCCCTTTTAAAGCAACACTATGTAGTTTCCATGTAAAAATGACTTACAGCTCCCCATGTGGTTGAAAAAACAACAGTGCCAGGTATCAGACACTCTTCTGCAGTCTGGGGGAGGGGCGGGGCGGGGCTGTGTTTCCTACCCTCCACCGCCACTTTCAGAGTGTGCTTGTAGCAGCTAGGAGGCTGCTCAGGTTGCAGCAACAGTACAATTTGTCCAGTTAAAAGTTGTTCTATAACTGAAATAATTTTAGAGACATTATTTAAAGGTAAAAAAAACTACATAGGGTTGCTTTAAAGAGACCGTCCCAGTGACAGCTTTTGTACCTTTTTCTGACAGTGTCCATTGTGTCCATGGACCTTTATTGCTTTATCAAAATTTTACATGTACATTACATTTATTAATTTAGCAGACACTTTTATCCAGATACTTACATATGAGAAAGCAAAGGTTGGACTTTAAAATTTTTAGGTAAAATGTATAGGACACATAATTGCTGATATACCTTTTTTTTGTGAACCACATTTTCAAAGACTAAAGTGTGAAATTCCAATCCCATCAGAAGCAGACTGATATTTGGTTGAGAGATTCTTGCAAGCGTAGATACTAAAGTTATGATTTACTGCCTGATATTAAACCAGCTACTTGTACAGTTCTCCAAAATAATCTGTTTCATATAAACTTGCAGAACTTTTCTGATCACTGTTTTAGCAAATGCCCAAAACAAACATACTGTATATTACAAATAATAACAAACTACATTTCTACTGGATCAAAAAAAAACAAAAAAACAATGCCTCTAAAGCAAAAAAGTAATGCTATTGAAATACTGGACTGAATGTTGGATTATGGGTAAAGTTTGGATTTGAAAACTCAGTGCCACTCAGGGGCCCTCAAAAGATGCCAACTCCTTCTCTCTCGCCCTCTGTGTCTCTCTCTCTCACTTACTTAGCTAAACTTGTGTTCGATTTGAATAAGGTCCCTTTCTGCTCCTGACTCCCACAGGGAAGGCAAGCAGTCCAAAAACACAACTGAATTTGAAAATTTCCCAAATGACAAATTAACTCAAATCACAAGGACATTGGTAAATCAACTACAACGAGCAAGAAGGGATATTTCAACATAGGTAAGTTTGAAATAGTTTGCATTATTTAGTTACACTCATTATTAGTTATACTGTATGCATTATTTTAAGGAAATGATTTTTGGAAAAAAATCTTTGCCGTAATAACCTAATGTTTTTTTTTTTACATTATTCATGATTTAAAAAATTATATATATATATATATATATATATATATATATATATATATATATATATATATTTTTTTTTTAATTTAATTTATACCACGGGTCTGTTGAATGCTGTATTCTGATTGGTTGAGAAATGATCCATAGGTATGCAATATTTTTTGATAACCGCACATCTAACTTTTCAAATGTCTTAAAAATAGGCACCAGAGCAATGTTTGTGGTAACCATGGTATAAGCAGAATGATTGACACCGTGGCATAACCACCTTGGGTGTGCATTATTTTCTTATAATTCAATGGCGCGTCGTCAATTATTCCTTACTTAATATATATAATATATATTTATTGATTTGTACTGTAATTTATGAGTGCTGTAATGAAAGTGTTGCTCCACAAGTTTATTTTAATATTAATAATTATTTTCATTATAAATTTCTATATGTATATATGCAATGCTTGCTTTTATAAAGACTTTGTTATTTTGTATAAAAGGCCCTGTGCAATTCCAGTCCATCATGGGCTTTTATCTATTTATCCACTGATTTTTCATCTTGTAAGATTTAAATGTTAATATTAAGCAAGTTGCATTCTAGGTATAACAAAGTACACATTATAATGAAACTCTATATCTACACCTTACATTTACACTTATGCATTTAGCAAGCACTTTTACGCAAAGCGATTACAGTGACTACCAACTTTGTTATACAGTATGTGTTCAATGTATCAGCAATGTATGAATGCTATGACATACCTTATTACATTAGACCTGCTTACCTGTCACACCTTGTGTGTGAATGTGGACAGTGTTCTGGCCTCTCTGGGCTTTAGTGAGTAAGGGTCTCTGCAGTGTTTACATTAGCTTTAATGCGGGCCTGAGTCCACGAGCACAGACCACAGTATGAACAGAACTCTGTTTCTGATGGGTAGAGATCATACCACACCGGCTGAATGGTTATACTGTGGACGGTTTCTCTCCACCCCTGCTCGACAGGACCAGAATATAACTGTATACCTGAAGTCGCATTTTTTAAACAGCGTTTGAAAGCAACATATGACTGGACATTTTACAGAGTGTGTGTGTCCAGGGCGGGACGGTGATTTGACACAGTTGGCTTTTGAGCCAAGCTAGAGCTGGAAATTGGAACGATTTGTATAGAGCACTTTTTGGTTAAAGACTCCAGTCCAACTTTTTGTCATTGGTTAAGATTGTTTTATAGAAGAAATTCAGATAAATCTTGCAGAAATTTTGCAAACTGTTCCTTTAAGACAGACAGCATACAAAAAGAAACTCAAATTGGTATTGGTAACACTAACCTTACAGCAACAGTTCACCCAAAAATGAAAGTTCTGTTATCATTTGCTCAAAATTATTCATTCAATTTACTTAATTTTTTTAAGGTAAGTGGTTGCAATCAATTTATTTAAGCTACATTAAATGTAGCTTAAATAAATTGATTGCAACCACTTACCTTAAAAAAACGGAGTAAATTGAACAAATAATTTTTTTCAGTGAAGTTGTTCCAAGCCTGTATAAATTATTAAAGATCTAAAGTATAAAAGATATTTGGAGCAATGTTTGAAACTAAATTTTTTTTTAATAAATTTATATAAGATACATTTAAACAAAAGTTTTTTGTTTTGTAATTCTATTTTTTTTTAAATGTGGCTTAAATAAATTGATTGCGACCACTTACCTTAAAAAAACTGAGTAAATTGAATGAATCATTTTTTTCAGTGTAATGCTGCGTTTACACCAACCGCATTTCAGGCATCAAAATCGCGTCTACCGCGCCTAGTTTGCCGCTTGAACAGTTTGAATGCATTCGCGCGTGTAGAGGGAAGTAGAAGCGCGGAAAAAGCAAGCATTTGACGCGCGTCAGAAGCAAACTACGCTTCTTGTGGGAGGGGCAAGTGCTATGCGGTTGTCTGTTTGCAAGATGACTGATTGTGCATTTATCGAGAGAGTTACCAGTTTGTATTTGGTATCCTTACTATAGGGGGAAAATAAACAACGCGGGTCGATAAACGTCACGTGATTCAAAAGTGAAATGTGTATTTCAACTTACCAGGTTGCCCAATGTCCTCACTGACACTCTTCCAAGCAAGGTTTATTTTTATTCCTGTCTCCTCTATAGTAATAAGAACTTGTGTCGTATAGCTCCGGGTGACTGCTTACGGACAATATCAAGTGTTGGTTGAATGAGTGACTCCGGGCGGGGCTGCCACCACAGCAGCAAGCAGTTAACATGTTTCAGCTCGGGCGTAAGCCGCAAATTCGCATGAACCGCAAAATGCACAAAAAGCACCATTCGCGCGTACCACGCACAACGCTCAATTCGCACACAACGCTCAATTCGCGGCTTCCGGGTGAACTAGACGCCCGAATGAGGCGGCAAACGCGCCAAACGCCTCATCCGCGCGGCGGGACCTCCAGACACGCATCAAGGCGTATTCACATTGACTTAACATTGAAATCACTCGTGCTTCACGCCTCTACCGCGGTTGGTGTAAATGCAGCATAAGATATAAATAAATAAGAAAAAAACTTGAAGGTGAGCAAAAAATTACAGATTATTACAGTTAATTTTTGGGTGAACTGTACCTTTAATCTATCTTTACTAGCCTTCATTCCATTTAATCTGCTGTAAGTATTCATTATGGGAAAAAGGTGTGCAACAATAACTAATAAATAATAATATACAAATCAATAATACATTTTTATTTTTAAGTTGTCAACAGTCACTGGATAAAATGTCTTCTTTTGAACTAGAATTCAGTCTGATTTTATAAAGGAAGATTTTCTCCATTACTCATCTCAGACCTCTGAGTTGACATTTCTGTCTTTCAAGCAGATGTTGAATGTGGCGCTTCTCACCCCTGAACAAATTTGTGTGCTTTAGCATGCAGTGTAAAAATATACTTTCTGTTCAGAGTGTGCAAAAAGATAAATAGAAAACTACAGTATACAAAATGCATGCTTTTTCTCTATCTGTACAGCACATAAAGAGAAAAGCACACTAAACTCATTATGGAAGTGTTGTCTTTGTTCATTTTGATTCAGAAGACTTTCCTGAGATTAGGGGCGTATGATAAAAAGCTTCTACAGGACCATGCCAGCACGGAGGTCCCCTACAGTCACTCAATGCATTTAAAGCAGCTTGATTCAGAAAACTTGACTAACAGCCAAAGAGGAAAATCTAGGCAAAGTAGTGAAAGATACACTGTGCTGTGCTCATTTTTAGACTGAACGTTTGCTTTAATAAAATCTACATATTGTATATAGGAAATGTTATGGTATTTTTCCAAGCACATATCACAAAATTGATTAAAATTCCACTTACCATGCCCAAACACTTCCTGCTGCACAAACAGTGAGCTATTCTTCTTTAGAGACAGGAGGGAAAGAGTGTACGTGTGAATGTTTCAATGAGACAGTGAATTAATGACACCATGTTTCCAGTCTGTTCCAAATTTCCACCCCTCATACAGTAGCATAGTCAGGCTGTGTAAAAGCCCTGGAGAGAGAAGGAAATTTACTAGTAAAAATTTGTGCACTGTGTCAATGGTATTTTGTGGGATCATGATTTGGGGTTATTACAGTGGTCAAAAATATAAGGTCCAAAAGTTCAAGAACACACAGAAAATCTGATATTTCTAGGTCACTATGGTATAAAGGCATGTTAAATTGTGACATTGACCATGTGCCAAAGGTTAGATTACTTGCTAGCCATAAGTAGCAAGAAGGATGCTGAAACCTTTTTAACTGATGCATGAATCATCTAAAACAAAATGTTAGGATATTATAAAATGTATGTTAATTTAAATAAAATGAAGGGAAAAAACAATATTGGAAAGGCATTGTTGCTAATAATTGAAAATAATATTTTTGTGGGTTTTTTTAGGTGAAACATGTCTTTAACTTTGCTTCTGCTATGTGCATGCATCAGTGTCATTTCCGGCACACCAGTGTTTTTTGGAGACATGTCTGGTAGGTGCACTTTATATTGATACATATTCCAGCAAGATATATCCCAGCAAGCAATTGCCACCATTTCATCATCTAGGTTAACAATAGGCCCGATACAGTAAACTTCTAAACTAGCCAAAGTAAATTTGAATTTGATTACATGTTGTTTTTGATAAAATAATTTGTCATATGTATGATATTTCGTTGCATTCATTTATTTATTTTATTTGGACGTGTTTGTATGGCTATTAGATGTATTAAATGCAAAATTGCTTGCTGGGATGCAAGTTTTAAACAAAAATGTTATATTTATATAGATATAATTTTAACTTAAAAGTGGGCGTGGCCATTTGTAAATGTATTGTGTCTGGCTTCCAGTGTCATTCGCTTTTAATAATTTTTAGCTGTGTTAAACAAAAAATTGGAGCTATATAGTACTCATAATCATAGGTGAACCATTTTTAGTGTAGCACCTCTGTAGAACCATAAGGGGCGCTAAAGCATGACTTGAGGATGCTTTCACACCTGCCTTATTTAGTTCGGGTTCAATCGTACCAGAGTTCGATAGTTCACTTGGTGCGGTTCATTTGGGCAGGTGAGAATGCAGCAATCGAACTCTGGTGCGCACCAAAATCAGACCAAACCAGCGGACCGAGACCTCCTTGGGTGTTTTCACATCTGTAGTTCGGTTCATTTGGTCCAAACCAAAAGCAAAAAAATTATACATTGTAGCTTTTTTAGCAGTCTTGGTTCCTTTTCACACCACACTGATTGCTCTGGTCAGCACCAGTTGAAACGAACCAAAATTCAGATATGTTAAAAGATCCACATCACTCATTGGCCACATGTATTTGAACTTATTTCCTAAACTGCTTCTCGATTGGTCAGAATCAACGTGCGCGAAATTCCAACGGAACCCTGGAAGTAAACAAAAAGGAGTAAAATACAGCAGACACCGTGGATAGTTTGTATACAGCGCTCTAAACAAACTGTTCATTTCCTGAATTAATCGTGGATGCGGCTTGAAAACATTTTGATGCAGTACAAACGGCGAAGACACCAAGTTTCTGAGGCTCCGCCCGCACCTCCTTGCAACTCCAAGTATGTCCGCGATCTGTCATTGTGCTAATATTGCAAATAGAAACTGTCAACAAACACTTCCTCATCCGATAATGCACTGTGCAGCTGACTCCGGCAGCTGGTTTAGTCCAAAATGCGCAGTACTTTTGCAGTTAGATTGGTTTGATCTCGGATCGTGTTCTTACCACAAACGAACCGCTCTAGAGTTCGTTTAAAAGCGTAACGAGATCACCTCTTCAAAGGAAGGCTCAGTCCGCTTGTTTGGTCCGCTTTTGGTGCACACCAGAGTTCGAATGCTGCATTAGAATCTGCCCAAACGAACCGCACCAAGTGAGCAATTGAACTCTGGTACGATTCAACCAAACTAAATGAGGCAGGTATGAAAACACCCCTTGAAGAGGTACGCTTTCAAACAAACTCTGGAGCGGTTTTGTTTGTGGTGAGAACACGATACGAGGTTGAACCGACCTAACTGCAAAAGTACTGCGCATTTTAGACTAAACCAGCTGCCCTAGTCAGCCGCGCTGTGCATTATGGGATGAGGAAGTGTTTGTTGACAGTTTCTATTAGCAATATTGCCACAATGGCAGGTCGCGACATACCTGGCGTTGCGAGGGGGTACGGAGCCTCAGAAATTTGTTGGCTTCCCTGTTTGCAGTGCATTAAAGTGTTGTTTTCAAGCCACATCCGCGACCTGGAAATTAACAGTTTGTCTAGAGTGCTATATAAAAACTATGTATAACAACCACAGACATAATTACAGCGTGCAGTCGTCTGTCCATGGTGTCTGCTCTATTTTCCTCCTTTTTGTTTACTTCCGGTATTCCATTGGAATTTCCCACACGTTGATTCTGACCAACCGAGAAGCAGGTTAGGAAATACATTCAGAGACATGTGTCCAATGAGTGATGCGAATCTTTTCACATGACTGAATTTTGGTTTGTTTCAACTGGACCAGAGCGATTAGTGTAATGAAAATGGAACCAAAACTGCTAAAAAAGCTACCAGATGTGAAAACACCCTAAAGCATGACTTATGGTTTAACATAGCACTGTATGGTTCTTCACAGGTGCTATACAGGTTCTTTCCTAGATGATGTTTAGCACTACAATGGTTCCCCTATGACTACGAGCCAGTGAATCACTTTTAGTGCTATTTAGCACCATTTTTTAGAATGTATGCTGCATCATGTTGCAACCTGTATACTACTTATATACTGTAGTATTTTAATGTATAGTCATAATTACCTAAAGCACCTAATATATCAGAAGTCAAGTCAAGTCAAATTTTATTTCTAAATTCACAAAAAAAGCTTCTGCAAAATAAGATGGATATGGATTATATTTCACAAACTCTGTTTCACAGATCAGGACAGCACAATTAGTGTAAGCATCCCTGTGGAACAGCCACTGCGGCCCCTTCTGGGGGGGAGTATGGTTATCCCCTGCTACTTCCAAGACAATACTGTCCATGACCCTGGAGCCCCGACCATTGCCCCACTCGCCCACCGTATCAAGTGGAGCTACATATACAAGGGCAAGATAACCCTTATTCTAGTTGCCACTGGAGGCATGGTAAAGGTTGAAAGAGATTACTTGGACCGGGTCCATTTGGTAAATTACCCCATGGTGCCATCCGATGCCACCATTGAGATCTCAGAACTCCGTTCCAATGACTCTGGCACCTACAGGTGTGAGATCATGCAAGGCATTGAAGATAACTATGACTCGGTGGAAATGCAAGTTCAAGGTAATGCATTATCAGTCAGTTCAGTCAACCAGTTTATTTTTTATCAACCACATTGCTTAGAAATTTATTGAAAACGTCTGTGCAGGTATTGTGTTCCACTACCGAGCAATTTCTACCCGATATACCTTGACATTCGAGGGAGCAAAGGCAGCCTGCATCCAAAACAGTGCTGTTATTGCAACTCCTGCTCAGCTACAAGCAGCCTATGATGATGGATTTCATCAATGCGATGCTGGTTGGCTCTCAGATCAAACTGTGAGGTAATGAAATCAAAGTTTTTTAATTGGACAAAAATCTGTTGTTCAGAATGAGTCATCAACATTTTGGTCTATTTTTTATCTGCTCAAAAGCTACATTTAATAACAACAGCAGTTAACTTGGACTAAAAGTTATACAACACCAAAACATTTTAATAACTCATGATGAATTCAAGAAATAACAATGATCACAATTGATGCAATTCTTTAAAGGTATCCTATTCATGAACCAAGAGAGCCTTGTTATGGTGACAAGGAAAACTTTCCAGGTGTACGAACATATGGAGTCCGAGATGTCAACGAGACCTACGATGTCTACTGTTTTGCAGAGAAAATGTCAGGTAACACAATCAGTATTTCCAAACTACAAGGCCAGAATTTGTTTCCTTTGTTTTTACTTCATGGATTCTCTTTGTTACTTAGGCAGAGTGTTTTACTCCTTCTCTGTGGACAAGTTCACATTTCCAGAAGCTAAAGATCAGTGTGCAAAGCTGGGAGCCCAACTGGCCACCACAGGTCAATTGTATCTGGCATGGATGACTGGCATGGATGTGTGTAACGCTGGCTGGCTAGCAGACAGGAGCGTGCGGTACCCCATTAACATACGTCGACCCCAGTGCGGTGGAGGCCTTTTGGGAGTACGAACTGTTTACCTGTTTCCAAATCAGACTGGCTACCCCCTTCCAGACTCTCGCTATGATGCAATCTGTTACCATGGTAGTTTAATAAGTTAATACGTTCTTTAATGTGGTTTAATAAATAATTTGAGCACACAGGTATTCTCACAAACTATTTATGATTTTGCAGAGCAAGAAGAGAAGGTTCCAACAAAGACCACACTATTCCCTGAAACATTTATTACTACTACTGAATCCACGTTCAGTGTGGCTACAGTCACTTTAAGCCCCACAGTGTACACTGAACAGGTGACCACACAGGGTGAGGTCCGTGGAGTGACCGAAGAGATGATCAACATTACTGGTACAGAAGAAACCCTATCGCAACCTCCCAATGTTACTGAGACAAGCTCAATTGTGGAAGAGGACGTGATCGGAGCAGCCACTGCTAATCCTAACCTGGGATTCGAGTTAACCAAAGACAATGTGACCTCTGGTAAGTTAGGTACCCATAATACAACATTACCACACAACAGTAAAAACCAAAACAAGGATTTAATATAATATGAAATTATAATAATAGTTATTGTAAATAGGTTCATCTAACTGAAACAGAACCCTTATTTACTATGTAAAAGTTTATGATCTAAAGCAAGATTGGTGATCTTTCACTTTCTTATTTATTTTCAGGAAATCTATCTGACACATTTGAGGATGATATGGTGAATGCTACAGGGACAGATCTGACAACTAACATGACAGAAACAGAGCTGCCTGGTCCTGGTATAAAATATGTTAGATATCTCCAGTAGTTACTGCAAATCTTTGGTCCACTATTGTCATACAGAGCGGTGCTAATGTTCTAATGTATATGTTACAGCTCATCCACTCGTCCCTCCCATTTCTGTGAACATATCTGAATCAGGCTCTGCATCAGGTCATCCTGACCACAGTTCTGGGGACATATCTGGATCAGGCTCCGCATCTGGTCATCCTGACCACAGTTCTGGAGATTTATCTGGATCAGGCTCCGCATCAGTTCATCCTGACCACAGTTCTGGGGACATATCTGGATCAGGCTCTGCATCTGGTCATCCTGAATACAGTTCTGGAGATATATCTGGATCAGGCTCCACATCAGGTCATCCTGACCACAGTTCTTTGGACATATCTGGATCAGGCTCTGCATCTGGTCATCCTGACCACAGTTCTGGAGATATATCTGGATCAGGCTCCGCATCAGGTCATCCTGACCACAGTTCTGGGGATATTTCTGGATCAGGCTCAGCATCAGGTCAATCTGACATTTTTGAATCAGACTCAGGATCAGGTCATCTTGATCTCAGTTCTGGGGACATTTCTGGAGTGGGTTCTACATCAGGTCATCTTGATCTCAGTTCTGGGGACATTTCTGGAGTGGGTTCTACATCAGGTCATCTTGAGCTCAGCTCTGGAGACATTTC
Source organism: Misgurnus anguillicaudatus (assembly GCF_027580225.2). NCBI lineage: Eukaryota > Metazoa > Chordata > Actinopteri > Cypriniformes > Cobitidae > Misgurnus > Misgurnus anguillicaudatus. The sequence continues at coordinate 20,003,617 of NC_073342.2, read as the reverse complement.
TGGATCAGGGTCAGCATTGGGTTATCATCTTGATCTCAGTTCTGGATACATATCTGGATCAAGCTCAGGATCAGGCTCTCATGATTTGAGTTCTGGGGACATAACTGGATCAGGCTATGCTCATTTCAGTTCTGGAGATATGTCTGGAAGTGGGGAAAGATCTGGTTCTGGCCAAAGTGGTGAAGAATCTGGTTTTCCTGTGAGTTTTCTTGGAGGTGCAGACACACTCATTTGGGGGACCTCTGCTTCAAAAACTGCTCAGGAGAGAAGAGAAGGTAGTGGTGGTTACATTACTATAGGCCCAGAATCTGGACTCTATAAAGAAGGAAGTTGGGCTAGTGGCCTTCCATCAGGACTCGGTAGTGGAACTAGTGGTTTTGGAGCAAGTGGCCTTTCTTCAGGACTCAGCAGTGAAGTTAGTGGTTTAGGAGCAAGTGGCCTTCCATCAGGGCTTAGCAGTGAAGTTAGTGGTTCAGGAGCAACTGGCCTTCCATCAGGATTTAGCAGTGAAGTTAGCGGTTCAGGAGTTAGTGGCTTTCCATTTGGATTTGGAAGTGAACTTAGCGGTTCAGGAGCCAGTGGCCTTTCTTCTGGATTCGGCAGTGAAATTAGTTGTTCAGGAACTATTGGCTTTCCATCAGGTTCCGGCAGTGAAGTTAGCAGTTTAGAAGCTAGTGGCCTTCCATCAGTATTCGGGAGTGGAGTTATCAGTTCCGGATCAAGCGGCATGTACAGTGGTGCTGACATTAGTGGTTCAGGCTTATTCAGTGTGTCATTCTTGGACACAGAAATGACTGATCTAACTGCAATACCATCTGGAGAACAGGAATTGTCTGGTGTTTCTCCATTTAGCTTAAAAGATGTTAGTGGTTCTGGCTCTGCTTCTTCAGCATCTGGTTTTCCCAGTCACCCATCAGGTGATATATCTGGCCACCCTGAGAGATTAAATCGTAAGATTGTGATGCTAACAGATGATGAAATCATTGAGTTTGTCTCTGGATCTACAACTAGAACGGAACAGGAACAGGGTCGTGGATCTGTGGAGTTCAGTGGAGAGGTCAGTGGTCATGAGTATTCAGCTATGGGCATCTCAATCTCTCCTAGTAGCATTTTAAGTGCCAAAAATACAGATGATCTACCAGTAATAGATGATCTACCAGTAACAGAGGAGGAATTTCATAGCACCACAAATGTGTTTGATGTCACTGATGAGTCCCCAGTGGAAACCACACCTTCCACCATTTCAGCATTCATTACTTCTCCTTCTGTCTCGTTACAACCACCAGAAGCTATGAAGGATCCAACTGTCACCGAGGGTAAAAGCTTTATTTTAACTTATGGAACTATCTATGTAATAACATGTGAATTTTATTAAACAACATCATGTAAGGGTTACTAATCTTGCTGTCTACATACATTAAGTGAGTCTTGCTAGCCTAGCCTAATCAAACAACCCTTAAATACAACATATCAAAGATGAGCAAACTCATTGCTTTTCTACGTTGCCAGTGCTACAGGGATGTGCTGAGGGGTGGATGGAGTTCATGGGCAGCTGCTACATCCACTTTGATGAGCGTTTAACCTGGGCCGATGCTGAGCAGCGCTGTCAGGAGCTAAATGCTCATCTGGTTAGCATATTTTCTCAGCAAGAACAAGACTTTGTCAGAAGTGAGTAGAGTCTTATCTCCAATAAGTATGTGACCTACCTGTTGACCTAAATTTAAGTGCTTATACATTTCTCAAACACCTAGCTCAGGCTCACAACTATCAGTGGATCGGACTCAATGACAAAGACGTGGAAAATGAGTTTCGTTGGACAGACGGAAGCAATTTGGTGAGATCCGTTTCTTCACACCTACTGTGTAAACTCATATGGCTCAAATTGTAGAGTGTGTAGTTATGTGATCATGGGTTTGATCCTAGGGAATGCATAAATAGAAATAATTCATAACTTTATTATATATTAGCTAAATATAAACTTTTTATACTAACTTAACCTGTTTTGTGATCAATTCCACATTTCAATCATTAATTTGACTTAAAAGGTGTACTGCAAGGTTAAATACTTTAAAAGCAAGCAATATATCAAAATTTCAAGTAGTGTTATATTCTTTGTAGGAATATAGAAACTGGAGACCCAACCAGCCAGATAATTATTTCAGCACAGGGGAAGACTGTGTTGTAATGATATGGCATGAAGATGGCAGGTGGAACGACGTGCCCTGCAACTACCATCTTCCCTTTACTTGCAAGAGAGGACCTGGTAAGAAGAGGTGATAGACAATAACTTCAGCACAGAATCGGTCCTCACTACTTATAAGTGGTTGTATTTAGTACTTATTGCAATTAAAGCAGCTATGTCAAGATACTTAATTGTAATTCATGAGTACAGATGGGTGATAAATGTGTGTCAACTGTTTTTATTTTGTTTTTTGGAACTGTAGTCACATGTTCATCACCTCCTGAAGTGGAGAATGCCAAGATGTTAGGCAACCGCAAAGATCGCTACCCTGTTAATTCGATCATACGCTACCAGTGTAATAGTGGATTCACACGGCGCCACCTTTCTGTGGTGCGGTGCATGACAGATGGTCAGTGGGAGGAGCCTCAAGTCCAATGCATAGGTAAGCACTTGTTTGTTACAGCAACTCACAAGTTGAAATTGATATAAAATGTAAAGGTGCATTGTGTGAATTTAAGAAAATCTTAACGGAAATGCAATATAATATACATAACAACTCTATATTATCCAGGGTGCTTAAAGAGTTTACAAAATCAACTGTAGTGTGTTTATTACCTTAGAATGAGCCATTTTTATCTACATACACCGTGGGTCTTCTTACATGGAAGTTGCTATTTCACGCCATCATGTTTCTACAGTAGCCCTAAAGGGACAAACTGTTCTATATAGCGCGGTTTTTGTCACAGACGATGACATGTTTGTCCTGTGGCAGCTACCGTAGCTTCACTATACATTTCGAAACGGAGGGATGAGCTGTGGACTGAGCCGTTGGTCGCAACATCTCACAACTAGATGCCGCTAAAAATCTACACACAACACCTTTTAAGGGACACTCCACTTTTTTTGAAAATATGCTAATTTCCCAGCTCATCTAGAGTTAAAGCAACACCAAAGAGTTTTTTTACCTTAAAATAATGTTTCCAAAAAAGTTTCAGTCGTTCATCCCCTCGAAACCGGGAGAACGGCACTTTCACATTCGCTTTGCAAGCCCTCTATCGGCCAAAACCGCACTAAAGAAGTTTCCAACCGTCGGGTCGCGGTCCTGTAGTTCGAGTGAAAACTACAAAAACTTGCTTTACGGCAGATCTACAATCCAATCAGAGCCAGCTATGCTGCAGTATTTACGACAGTGGCAATGGACAATTCCGCTTCTAACCTGTAGGGGGAGCAAAGAGCAAAAACTCTTTAGTGTTGCTTTAACCGTTCAATTTTTACTGTTTTGAAATCCATTCAGCCGATCTCAGAGTCCGGCGCTACCATTCGTTCAATCTGATTAGACCATTAGCATCGTGCTAAAAAATAACCAAAGAGTTTCAATATTTTTCAGCAGCAGCAATGATATTACGCAGCGCCTGAAAATAGTCACCTGCTATTGAAAGTAACCAAGGGGGCTATCTTCGGGCAGTGCGCAACATCACTACACCTGCCGCAGCCATGATACAGCAACAAAGTCCTTGATTTTTACGCCAGAATAAGAGTATAGTTTTAGCCATATCTGCCTAGAAAATCACAACTTAGTACACTCATTACACCACAGAAGAGTCAAGTTTTAAATAGGAAAAATATCTGGTATAATGGTCTAATCAGATTCAATGGATTATGCTAAGCTATGCTAAAAGTGGTACAGCCAGACCCAGAGATCAGCTGAATGGAGTAAAAATCAAATGTTAACTCTAGGGGAGCTGAAAAATGAGCATATTTTCAAAAAAGTCAAGTATTTTTTTTACAGTGTAGGACAACAAGTACTGATATTCTATGATATTGATATATTGATATTCTAATCTAACATGTCCTTTTTAACCATATGAAGAAGATTGTACTCAAAAGTCAACATTACTATGTGTAGCTATCATAATATCTCTCTTAACAGGTGAAACAAACAACAGGCTACGTAAAAGATCCCTCAAGACACATCCCAAAGCAGTCAACAGTCGGACATGGAGGAAGACCCTCTAAACAAGAAAAAAGGCAAATACTTCAAAATATCAAGAGGACTGTTTCATCTGTAAAGAAGCCTTATTTACCTTAATGAAATGTTGAAGGGACCAACCTCATATTTGGGTTTATTTAAATTAAATTTATACTTCCCTATCTTTAATTCGCAATTGCTGATACAAACAAATCTATTACAGACTGAAATAAAAAAACTATCTCCCCTTGAGTTTTAGTTGTAGAAACGATTGTTACTTAAGCACCATAAAATAAAAGCATAGTAAGGGCATTAAAGGGTCCCCATTGACTTCCATAGTATTTTTTTTCCTATAATGAAAGTCAATGTGGTCTCTGATCAGTTTTGTAACAACAAGAGAGTGAGTAAATAATGACAGAATTTTCTTTCTTTTTTTCACTTTTCCATTACTTCAAGTATTTGTAAGATTTTCTTTCAAGACACAAGGTGGCACTATTGTCAACATTTTTCCATCCCTATCCCAGAACACTACACTGTAATTTTAAAATCCTTGTAATGAGAAATATCCTTATAAGAATTTTAGGTATGTAGAAATTAAAATGGTTACTAAAATCGTGATACTATAGACTCCCTTATCACATACTGTTTGAATGTTAATGTACCTTACCATACTATTTTAAAATTTGGTTTATCAATTTGCACTTGTCAGCCATAAACAAGTCACAAGTCACAAGAGGAACTATAAGAAATGCTTATACTTCCATTATGGTTGTTTGCAATATTAGCTAAAAAAAAATTAATATAATGCTACGCTACAGTATTTACAATAAATAAACTCATTCCTTTTGAGCTCAATGTTAATCTTAATAGATATACTGTAAGATAGATGTAGATATAGGCTAATAGATAACAAGCGAATCTCCCTGGACCATAAAAGGTCACTAAACTTGAAAACCAGACAAAAGGCTTTAATATCTACAGCTGGATACAGTTAAAGCACATTAGTCTTTTAAATTATATAACTGAGATGTGTCTTTTTATTTGTTTTGTTGTTCGTCGTAGTTTACATGTCTAGTTTGACCACAGAGAGCAAGATGTCTCTGTGAAACTGTGAAAGATTAAATCTCCCAGTCCTGTCTCAGCATGCATAATATAGACAAAGGTTTACTAAAACTGAAAGAATAAAATTTAATTGTAAAATCACTCTGTCACTGGAAAACAACGATTGCTTACGTTCAGTATGATTTAGTAGCAGTTATATCTTGTGCAATGCATTTTCTTTTCCATTATGTATTAATTCACTGGTGTATTCAACTCAACTCAAGTCTCAAAACCAGACTACTAGAAGTTAATAAATAAATGATAGCAATATTAGAAATGAGGGTGATGATTGGGTACAATGCTGGAGGAATTGTCATGGGAATGTAGCTTCTACAGAATATCATTTTATGATGAGCAGGCTTCTGCACTTTTTCCATTTTGACATCTGAAAGACATTGTTTTATTTTGTATAGTAACATTGATAAGCATCCATATTACAATGACAGGAACATGAGAAAACATTTTACATTTGCCTCTGTTTTGCTCGATTTAAATGTTTGCCTTTGAATCCCTCGAAATAAATCTACTAAATGTGTGTCAATAAAAATTATTACCTCCTAATATCACGTGTAGTGAATTTTTTGTGTTAGAGAGAGATAAAAAGACTTGGCAGAAAGACATGCTGTATTCTGTTGCTGTTAAAGAGCACCAATTGTCTGATTCACGATTTTACATTTCCTTTGGTGTGTAAGTGTGTATTAGTACATGTTAAAGATATGCAAAAGGTACAAACCCCGAAGTAAACAATGACGTGAGTTATCGTCTCCAACATAAATCTCTTTTCTTGGACTACAACAAACACAAGTTGATTGGTGATGCAGACAAGACCGACATTATCATAACGACATTATCATAATTCCTAAATAACTTCTGTCAGCATTGCATTGTGACCGAATCTTTCAAACATGGTAAGGAGCTTCACAATTCCGGCTGACGTCAGAGGTATTCAGGCCAATCACAACGTACAGATTAGCTGGCCAATCAGGAAAACAGTGCTTTTCAAACTGAAGAGTTTTGTACAAAATCAGTGCGTTTCAGGAAGAGAGTTAAATCTGGAGCTTCAAAAATGTACGATATGTGAAAAATAATGTTTTTTAACCATAAGTAAGGTTAAAGTAAGGAACATTGCAAATATTGATTTAAAAATATTTTATTTGTTTATTTTTATTTCGGCCGGATAAGACGTTCAAATGCCATTTTTTTAATAATTTGTAAATATAATGTCATATATGTTAATAAAAGACATATTTATATTCATTTTTTGATATACTAAACTATACCTTTCAAGATGCATCCGCGTTATTGGTGTGTTATTTCAGGCGGTTGTTACCTCGGAATAATCACCTTCCAATGTCGCGACTGGCCAATCAGAATCAAGCATTTTAGAGCGCCGTGTAATAAGCTAAACTAACAAACAACAATAGCACACTATATATTCATATATATTCATAATTCATCTAATTATGGTCACGGAAAAGCTACCAGGCATGACACACAGATACACACAGTGCTTACTTTATAACATTTTCTCAAGGGATAAGGAAAACCATGAAGGCTGATTTACCTGACTAAGTTAGCTCAACACTGGATATCTTTATATAAGAGGAACACTGCTGTCTTTTTATGTGCTGGTGCTGCTCCTTCCCGCCTTCTTTCCATGTTTGGGAGCCATGTATAAATACAGCACATCTCTGACGCTCTGAAGTAGTTTTGTTTGCTCGGTAGTAGCATAAGCTCACCCCTCCTAAATGGGATGGGGTTCACTTCTGAATAGAATCTCAGTGGCACCGTTACAGACTCACTTCAGAATATGAGGCAGCTCTTGGACTGAGCGTGAGATTGACTGGATTCTTGTCCAAAGTTAGGCTGCCCCCTGGTGGTTACAATGTGAAGCTACTTGCATGTCCCAGAAAAGGTCCTGTGTAAATAATGATTGGGTGTTTGAAAAGACAGTCACTTGTTTGATTGTAAAATTGATCAAGTAAAGTCATACAGAATAGTTGTCAGGTAAAAAAAACTATTTATTGAGAGGATCTATGTTTCTTTAATGATAAGCAAAATACAAAGCAGTCATGCATATGTTATAAAATTTGGTAGTAGCTGATGAATGGATTAGTGGACTAGTCTGTAAAATGTCTTTAAATCTAATAAAGAGATTAAGAGCATTAGTTTGATTTTAGTCATTGATTTCACATCGATTTCAACCTTTGACATGACCTTAATCTCTCAATATTAAAGATATCAAGGTTATATTTTCACAGAATGTACTTTATACAGTACGTTATACAAAATGACTTATGCTTGGTTTTCACAGGCATGTTCTCATTAAGGTTTGTATTAAGAAGCAAGATTAAAGCATTCCCACCACCAAAATATTGCAGAACTGTGTATAAAATACTGTATGATGTCTACATAAATACTGGTTGGCCAATTCATCATTTTTTTTAAAACTGTAAATATCCACAAGAGCACAATTAACATATTTTTGTGAGTTCCAGCACATTTCACAAAACCACATAAAAAACATTTGATAATTTCACTTGAGTATCAGTAGTGTACAAAAGAATGACTAAAATGTCCATTGTATTTTTCACAGAATGGAAAGAAGTGCTTTTCATCAATCATCAAAAACATTTCAAAATCATTTTGCATTTCACCAGCGGACTTTGTAACAATATACGCCATGTTTTAAATGCTTTGGAGGGAACCCAAAGCTCCGCACTCCTGGTTCCGTCAGGCCGCAGTTCATTCTGGGAGCTATGATTGGGTAACGTACACTCCCATCAGCTAACCAACCAGCATCACACTGATCCAATCCCACAAACCTCCAGGCCGCATATAACTGCCCAACTTTAGCAATACGTCCTCCGTCACCGGCACAGGCCTCTGCAGCCTCTGTGAAATTCAGCTTGGTGTGATGCTCCAGAAAGTAGACCTCACCTGATAAAACATACATATAAAAACAGAGGAGAGTTACTCATCTTGAGAACATTCCTTTGTACATTATAAAAAAAAGGTCCCAATCTGTAATTGGGGTCATTTTATGTAGCATTTAGGGACGTTTGGTATCAATATGTACTCTTTAGGTGTAAGGGTATCGCCCCAGTGACAGCTAAAGACCATTTTTACCAGTTTTTCTGATAGTGTAATGGCTTAAATCTGAAACTGTCACATATTTGTGTGAAAAAAATATGACCTCACTTCAAAAATTGTGCGATATGTGAGCTAAGATTTTAGGTGGACTGCATTAACAAAACAAAGCTGACAAATAAAATCTAACAGCTTTGAAACATGTGTATGGCTGATTACATCAGAAAAGGGGGATCCTTTGATCTTTGTTGGCAGGTCTTCCCAACTTGTCAACTTCAACTTATAGTTGCGACAGTAAATAAGGAAAAGTAAGAACATTTTCCACAATAGACAATTGCAGCCATATGTACAATATCTTCAACAGAGCCTTACGTTAATTAATATTTGTCTGCTTTAGAAATGTAAAACACCTGTTCAGCCCGTGGCCTGGGAAATTGTAAATGTTTGTCAGAAATGGTCTTATAGAAAACACAACAACATACACCAGAACTAAATGTATGTTAAAGGGACACTTCACTTTTTTAAAAAATATGCTAATTTTACAGCTCCCCTACAGTTAAACATTTGATTTCTACCGTTTTGGAATCCATTCAGCCGATCTCCGGGTGTGGCGGCACCACCCTCAGCATAGCCTAGCACAATCCATTGAATCCGATTAGACCACTAGCATCGCGCCAAAAAATGACCAAAGAGTTTGGAACATTCCACCCATTCAAAACTTGACTCCTCTGTAGTCACATCGTGCACCAAGACTGACAGAAAACCAAAAGTTGCATGTCTAGGGAGTATACTCTCACTCTGGCGCAGTAATCAATATCATTGCGCCTCCTGCAGCCATGTTACGGCAGCAAAGTCCTTGATTATTACACCAGAATGAGAGTATACTCCCTAGACATGTCGGCCTAGAAAATTGCAACTTTTAATTTTCCGCCGACCTTAGTACACGATGTAACTACAGAAGAGTCCAGTTTTAAATAGGAAAAATCTCGAAACTCTTTGGTGTTTTTCTGAGCACGATGCCAATGGTCCAATCAGACCCAATGGATCATGCCAAGCCATGCCAAATGTAGCACCGCCAGACCCGGAGATCGTCCGAATGGACTCCAAAACGCCAAAAATCAAATGTTTCACTCTAGGGGAGCTGGAAAACGAGCCTATTTTCAAAAAAAGTGGAGTGTCCCTTTAAAGTCCCCATAAAAGTTTCTTGTCCTAGTAGGCTATATGTAAACCTAATGGATATCTATAAACTAGTGTGCTCTAAAACATTGATAAGATTTGCATTAAGAATATATACATATCTAAAACTTACAGTCTCTCACTTATGCCAATACAGCTAAAAAAAAGTATGACATCATTCTGCACTTCAGCTTCTCATCAAATTGCGGTTATAAGACGACAAACTTTCTGTTTCAGTGGAAATGACATCAATGCATCAAACAAAACCTATAATATTGTTATTTCTACATTAAATAAAAAATGATCCCTCGTGGTTTACCCCTTATGCACGAAGTGAAGCAGAAGGCATCAAATCGGTCCAGATCTTTGTCTCGAATGCCATAACTTCTTACACCAGGAGCCATATCAGTACCACCGCAGGCCTCTCGTGGCACAGAAACTGGGTATTGCGCTGTCCCATCGGCGAGCCACCCAGCGTTACACCAATCCAGCCCTTCCTCCCAAGCAGCGAAAAGCTGGTCAAAGGTGGCCAGGTGTGCATCCTGCTGTTCACATGCCTCCTTGGCCTCATGAAAGTTCATTAGATAGCGCCCCCTAGAGGAGTGATAGGGAAACACCACACCTGTGGGTAAGAAAAGCAAAAGGTGCTCGTTAGCTAAAGTATACTACTACAGTATTGTTTCTTGTAAGTACACTTCCACTGAACTGTAGTTAGGAGTTAACGAGGCACCTCGAAACTTTAGATGCACAGTAATGCTTTCGTCCTCCAGACCATCGATAATTTCACAGCGGTAGCGCCCAGTGTCATCCGACTGTAGCGGGTTGATAACGAGGGACGCGTCGCCCGGGGCGCTTCGGCGGAGCCGCACGCGCCCTTTGAAGTCTCCGTAACTCCGGTGACGTGCACCTATGGCCACCATGACGTCACGCTCCTGTCCTCCGCTGTGCACGGGCTGCCAGAACCACTTGACGCGCGTTCTGCGGGGCGTGCTGAGTTCGGGCTCATAGCGGTAATGACAGGGAAGGGTGACGTTGCTCCCCTGAACAGCTGACACCAGAGGCTCAGGAGACTCAACGTGGAGACGAATTCTGTGGTAAAAAACTAAAAAAAATACTAACAAAGCGAACACTTAAGAAAACAGCAAGTGTAAAACAGAATAAATATTAATGTTTTTATTACAAGTAGTCAACCATCTGAACCAAAATTATTTTACATCTGTGTGATGTGTTTTAGGCCTTATTCTAGAAGAATAATGATTTCATATTGGACCAGATAACATCCAACACCTCTCTTGAAATAATATATATAATACAGTAGACTAATTGCTATATTCCGTATTATAAACTAGATTGACAAACTAAGCCTATTCAATATTTATTAAAATAATTGTATTTCACATTAAATGAACATACTCTCCCCATTGCCATTTCCATTCACTATGTCCTGATAATAGAATCCGTTGGAGAATCGCTGTGCAAAGCTCCCGAGTGAAAAGTGCATCAGAAATACCAGCAGGTGGCGTATAATCCACATATTCACGGTCTCGCGCGGAATCCCACAGCTTTCCAACAGGGTCCTTGAAGCACAAGACAGTCCAATATGTGTGAGGAAAAAATTGCAAACATTATCTCATCGTTTATGTATTTATAATTTACTTTCTATAATTTCTCTATTCAGAAATTCCTCTGTTCTCTATATGACAATCCAGGAATTGTCATTGCGAGTTACTAAATAAAACTTAGGCACACGATTGCAAAAACGAAAGGCAAGAACAAAGAAGACTATAGTGTGATATACATTAAATGACAGAAAAAAAGTGTATACTAGCTACGACAGTAATCGTGTATTTTTTCATTCAAAATTACGACTTCAAATCTAGAAATGTAAATTGAGCAAAAAAAAAAACATAACATTGGTAGTAATTTTATTATAAGGATTTTATTTTAAGGAATAAAGTGCATCTAAAGTTAACATTTTAATATTTAGAAATTATAAAAGTAATTTTCTGAACTTACCAACACAAAATAGTCTCCTTAGACTCCTTTTGCTATAACTACTCTGTTCATCGTCCGAGACGAAGTATTAGGTTTACTCTCTCTCTCTCTCTCTCTCTCTCTCTCTCTCTCTCTCTCTCTCTCTCTCTCTCTCTCTCTCTCTGTAATAATATTGTGGAACTCTGAGGTGACGTCACTCAGGCATCTCCTTTGAAGTCGTCCAGCTCGTGAACAATAATAATTGCGGGGTCTACAAAGCAGGCGAGGGCTCCCGTCCATCATCAGAGTATAATTTTACAACATAAGGTGTTGATAATTTCCCTAAACTGAAACTGGAGCTTGTGTAAGGTGTATTCTACCCACAGTCTCTTGTTACTTGCTGGTTTTATCACAAAACAACAATTCTTTATTTCTTTAGATGTTTGTTTTTTTTTGGAGGGGGGTGTAATAACATAGGTGGTAATAACAGATTGCCACATAGCTACCTGTTTGTTTGAAATTCCCAAATGCACTAAGCTTTGTTCTTTTAATCCTAAAATCTGTTTAAAGCCACACTTATAACTTTTTTTTTTTTAAATTCATTGTTCCTGTTCAGTTGAAATTGCATTAGAAAAATGAAAAGTTTTGGATCTGATTCCCAGGGAAAATACATACTGAAAAAAACCATATAACTTGAATGTACTATAAGCCGCTTTGGATAAAAGCATTTGCCAAATGCAATGCATAATGTATAAAAAGTACACTTTGGAATTATCACATGCATTATTTTGTCATTTTTATCTTGCTGCCGCCTCAGAGACGTTTTCATCAGGCATTCCTTGTGATGACAAAACAGGAGAAATTGCCAATGCATATGAAATTGTACACCAGAAATATGCTCATCGACCTTTCCCGTTATCTCGAAAAAGATCACCAGTCATGGGAAAGTCAGTGACTGAAATTCCCCTTCTTCTCGGCGAAGCCCCCAAAGTGTACTAATTTTCCAAAGTAAATATTAGTGAAATGTATACATAGCCTTGCAGATGTGAAAATTTCCTCTAACTCACAGCCACCAGGGATTCAAATGTCTTTTATCTTTTCCTCCAAATTCTGACCTTTTCTTTTTTTAAAAAACGTGTTTTTTATCATTATTGGTACTCACCACACACTGCAGCTGATGTGAGGAATTATTCACAAGCCTAAAAGAGGAAAGGACTGTTTGACGGCCTTTGGGGGCACCAGGATGTCGCACAAACAGCATCACTCAGTAGTGTGACCCCAAGTCATAGCACACTGCACCACCTCTTGGCTGTCCCTGTTTAAATCCTTCCAAAACAGTGCACGAAACACAGAGATTCATATCACCTCTCTCGCAGATGCTCAGGACCATTAGTGATGCATTTGAAGATTCTTGCCAATTAGTCCTCACAACCAAGATGAAAGCCTTGGCCTAAGGCAAGGAACACCAAAACCCTGTGAATAGCCGAAAGCTTCACAGAAGCACAATTTTGGCAGCTACCGTTGGGCAGGGAGAACATTGTACTCTAATTGTTCGCTTCAAATGAATAGCTGGATGTAAATATTTGGGATTTTCTTCCAAGCCCTTGTCTGTTACTGCAACATCAGAAAGGACCAAGACATTTAAATGGTCACCTTTTTACAAAATGTGTAATTTCACAGATTTTAAGCTTTACACAGATAATAAAACTATCAAAGTAAAAATAGTAGAAAAGCTGGGACGGTCCAGTACCCATTTAGGTATATATATATATATATATATATATATATATATATATGTATGTATGCACCTTTGAGGTAAAATCTGAACTTTTTAGGTGCCAAGGGCGTACTTTTTAAAAAGGTACCACCAAAGTGACATCTTATGTTCCTTTTAAAGTGTAGTCTATAGGACTTCTTGGTTTAACTATTTCAAGATCTCCAAAGCTAAATTATAGCTTTGTGTCCCTTTAAAATGAAAATCATGTCGTTATTTACTTAATCTCATGATGTTTCAAACTTGTATGAGTTTCTTTCTTCTGATTAACACAAAAGAAGATGTTTTGATAAAGGTAGTAAGCACACAGTTGATGGTACCCATTGACTTCCATAGTATTTGCTTTTTCTACTATGGAAGTGAATGGGTATCGTAAACTGTGTGCCAGTATTTATAAAAATATCAGAAGAAATTTATTAACAATTTACCAAATAATAAACAAAGCTACTACACATTTATTATAATAAAGTCATTGTATAATATAATATAATATACACTAACCTAAAGGATTATTAGGAACACCTGTTCAATAATGCAATTATCTAATCAACCAGTCACATGACAGTTGCTTCAATGCATTTAGGGGTGTGGTCCTGGTCAAGACAATCTCCTGAACTCCAAACTGATTGTCAGAATGGAACGAAAGGTAATTTAATCAAATTTAAGCGTGGCATTGTTGTTGGTGACAGGCCGGTCTGAATATTTCACAATCTGCTCAGTTACTGGGATTTTCACTCACAACCATTTTTAGGGTTTACAAAGAATGGTATGAAAAACATCCAGTATGCGGCAGTCCTGTGGGCGAAAATGCCTTGTTGATGCTAGAGGACAGAGGAGAATGGGCCGACTGATTCAAGGTGATAGAAGAGCAACTTTGACTATAATAACCACTCGTTACAACCGAGGTATGCAGCAAAGCATTTGTGAAGCCACAACACGCACAACCTTGAGGTGGATGGGCTACAACAGCAGAAGACCCCACCGGGTACCACTCATCTCCACTACAAATAGGAAAAAGAGGCTACAATTTGCACAAGCTCACCAAAATTGGACAGTTGAAGACTTGAAAAATGTTGCCTGGTCTGATGAGTCTCGAGACGTTCAGATGGTAGAGTCAGAATTTGGTGTAAACAGAATGAGAACATGGATCCATCATGCCTTGTTACCACTGTGCAGGCTGCTGGTGGTGGTGTAATGGTGTGGGGGATGTTTTCTTGGCACACTTTAATCGTTTAAATGCCACGGTCTACCTGAGCATTGTTTCTGACCATGTCCATCCCTTTATTACCACCATTTACCATCCTCTGATGGCTACTGCCAGCAGGATAATGTCACCATGTCACAAAGCTAGAATCATTTCAAATTGATTTCTTGTACATGTTCGAGTTCACTGTACTAAAATGGCCCCCACAGTCACCAGATCTCAACCCAATAGAGCATCTTTGGGATGTGGTGGAACGGGAGCTTCATGCCCTGGATGTACATCCCACAAATCTCCATCAACTGCAAGATGCTATCCTATGAATATGAGACAACATTTCTAAAAAATGCTTTCAGCAACTTGTTGAATTAATGCCACGTAGAATTAAGGCAGTTCTGCAGGCGAAAGGGGGTCAAACACAGTATTAGTATGGTGTTCATAATAATCCTTTAGGTGAGTGTATTGTTACTATAATAAAGTCAATTTTCATAAGCAACACTGGTAAAAAAAAATTGCATACATTTTTAAGTATAAACAACTTAGATTTACAACTCATTTCAACTTATAAAATAAATGTAAAATAATTAAGTTAATTCACTTTATTTTATAAGTTACAGTTAAATTAAAGTTAAAATGTCTTATAAATCTAACTTGATTATTTTTTTATATAGTGAAGCTGTTCTGATCGTAAAACTGTTAGTTGTATAATTTTGGCTTCTTTAAGACTGCGATCCCCGTTTACTGCAACTGAGCAGAATTTCAGTAATAATCTAAATGCTTTTGAATGACCACATTTGAATGAATGGAATTCAGCTACACAGTTTTTGTGGGTTTCTGATGCAGTTATTTTTACGGTTTCTTTCAAACAACTTCCAAGTTGAACTCTAGTTGATTTGGACATCCACTTACAAAATTTCAACATAATTTATAGCCCCTCATAAACTTGTCAAACAACGAGGTGAATGAGGCGCGATTTCCTTTGTGGAGATGTTATTAGAAAGTAAAGAATGTTTGCTCGTGACAAAAAAATTTGCCACAAACATTCAAAATAGCCTTGTTTTTCCAGAAAGGAATCCTTCCTGGTATGGCACATTGGGTGCTGCTGTTTTCCTGCCATTCTTTGGACTGACACTTAAAGGGACATTCCACTCTTTTTAAAAATATGCTCATTTTCCAGCTCCCCTAGAGTTAAACATTTGATTTTTACCGTTTTGGAATCCATTTAGCTGATCAGGGGGTCTGGCGGTACCATTTTTAGCATAGCTTAGCACAATCCATACAATCTGATTAGACCATTAGCATCGTGCTCAAAAATAACCAAAGAGTTTCGATATTTTTTCCTATTTAAAACTTGACTCTTCTGTAGTTACATCATGTACTAAGACTGATGCAAAATAAAAAGTTGCGATTTTCTAGGCCGATATGATTAGGAACTATCCTCTCATTCTGGCGTAATATTCAAGGACTTTGCTGCAGTAACATGCGCAATGATAATACATAGAAATAGTCCCCTGCTATTGAAAGATACTAAGGGAACTATTTTCGGCTGCTGCGTAATATCATTGCGCCTCCTGCAGCCATGTTACGGCAGCAAAGTCCTTGATTATTACGCCAGAATAAGAGTATAGTTCCTAGCCATATCTGCCAAGAAAATCACAACTTTTAATTTTCCGTCGATCTTAGTACACGATGTTACTACAGAAGAGTCAAGTTTTAAATGAGAAAAATATCCAAACTCTTTGGTTATTTTTGAGCGTGATGCTAATGGTCTAATCAGATTCAATGGATTATGCTAAGCTATGCTAAAAGTGGTACCGCCAGACCCGGAGATCATCTAAATGGATTCCAAAACAGTAAAAATCAAATGCTTAACTCTAGGGGAGCTGGAAAATGAGCATATTTTCAAAAAAAGTGGAATGACCCTTTAATTCTCCTCTGCTTTCCTGCTATGCATCTCTATAGAGTTTGTCTATAGGATTCAGTCAATCATCACTAAAAAAAAAAACTGTAATAAAGGCATATTAGGCAAAAGTACTACAGGATTAGAGATTTTTATTGATTTGTTCAAATACATTAGGGTTGGCTGACTTTTTTCCAAATTGATTCATTTAAGAAATAATGATGCTTCATGATGCCATAGAAAAACCATTTTTGTCTGAATGGTGAAGAACCTTTAACATTTGAAGAACCAAAAATAGTTCTCCTATGGCATCATTGTGAAGAACCTTTAACTTTTAAAGAGCGTGAGGAAAATAGCAAAAACTTATTTTGGCACACTAAGAAGCATTCATAACAACAAACAGTATGCTTCAAAGGCCATAAGTATCTACTTGTATTCTTTATTTCTTTCTACAATTACTGTAAGAACATGAGGAAAATATTTCAAGAGATTTAGGGATTTGGCCTGAACAGCATGGACACAAGGGTACTACAGTATGAAGCATTAAATGGTAAAGAATTATTAAAGAAACAAATAATACATTGAATAGAATTGACAAAGCTGATTTGTGTCATGCTGTAAAAAAATCAAATGTTAACATTGGTACGACAGCCTAGTCAATAAAAACCATTGTATTCAATTTTTACAGTGTTTGTTACTTAAAAAAAATATTTTCAATACTCCCCATATATTTTCTCTTAAACCTGCATTATTATTTATTTATATTAATACTCATAACATATTGCACTAGCCCAAGACTGTAAATTTATTCGGGGTGAATTAGTTCGGAAGGGAGGGTTTGGGCATCATTTCGAAAACATTATGTAGATTGGACGGTCATGTCAAAGGTTCAGTGCCACCGTAGAAATTATTCCAAATTAGATCTGCACCCTCACCCCGCATCTTATTATACAAGAGCTTCAATACTGCACACGGCGTGACCGATCCCGTGACAGGATATGTCAAAGCTGATATTGCAAAAAGTGGCCCCACCTCAGTAAGGTAGCCTAATACACATTCTCTATCCCTGCGTCCCAATTCACATACTATCTGTACTTGTATTCAAAATTAAAATTAGTATGCCCAAATATATAATATGCTTAAATCAATATCCCTGAAGTACCCGAATAGTCTACTGTTTTCGGTAAAAATGTGAAGTTCTTATCCGTGCACACTCATAATGGCTGATATTACCCACAATTCATTGTGTGAGGGGTTTAGTGATGCTACACTGAATTATTAAATTAAACATTACATAAAAATAATGAATTAATAAAGCTGAGTTGTATTTTGATGTGTGTGGTTGTTAACTATTACAATGTTGTCAAGTGCTGGGCAAAGATTAATTGCGATTAATCGCATACAAAATAAAAGTGATTCTTGGCAAAATATATGAGTGTGTACTGTGTGTAATATATATATATATAAATTTATTTATTTATTTAAATTGTTATATATTCTATATGATATATAAATTAAAAAATTATATATAAATAACAAAATTCTGAAATTAATATATTAATATATGTATGTGTGTATGGTTAAATATACGTAATAATTACACACAGTACACACACATATATTATGCAAAAAAAATCACTTTTATTGTGTGTGTTTTATTTTCGCAATTAATCTTTGCCCAGCACTAATATATATATTATATATATGCGAATTGGAACGCAGCAACGACATACTCAGGACAGATGAGACCGCTTTGGCTTTTGAATGTACAATGTTTTTGAACTGTAAATGTTTGTTTATTTCAAAAGTATGCTGGAATAAAAAATAAAATTCAGTAGCACACAGCGATCGATTCAACTGCACCTGAGATCCATGGCTGTGCTGGCCGAGGCATCAAATTTAATAAATGACAAAAATGATTGACGGACACATTTAATCTCTTTAGGTTTGATATGGGTGGAAAAAACAGTCTAGTTAGAGACAGTTTAAGATGAAAACAATGGCAAGTATTACCAATATACAGTAATATACAAATTAGTATACACCACATCAAAACAATATATTCTATGTTTATTTGTCATTTAAACTCAATTGAGATATGAACAACTTCAATATATGTATAACCAATCAATTATAACACAACAACTGAAATAAATAATTTCTAATGAATTTGGTATGCACAGTATCGATCTTTCCAAACATGTTGTTTTCAATGTAACTCTTCACTTAAATGCTTAAACTAAAAAACAAACAAACACATTTGATCTTCAAGCGACACTGCAGTCAAACAAACAACATAGCAATACAAAATATTTAACAAAAATTTATACTGTGGGTTTGAGCTCGGGCCAATGTTTACATGGGTCTACCGGCTGTACAGAGATGTGTGGTGTTGGCGCCCTCTGTTGTTAAGAGTGAGGCAGTGCAGGTACGGATGAGAGAGGAAGGAATGGAGGGAAGTATAAAACGAGAAGGGAGAGAAAGTGGGAGGGGTTTTACTCATCACAGCCCAGCAGCTCCATTCGTAGGGTAATGCGTTCATGCCACGCCCACGGCAGGATGCGGACGAATCGCGCTACGAAGGGCGGTTCGAACACGTTCTTTTTGTGCACGTTGTTGTCACTGTTGCCAGGGAAAATCTAAAGGTGATGCAGATGAAACAGAAGAACATGACAGATAGCTGGATTGATGTTCGCTTAGCAGAAAGTATATGGGGGCTGACATTCATGCTTTTATCCAACGACAGTCCATTAAACTGGGTGCATTAAAGTAACTATTATATAATTATTAAACTATGAAAGTCCAGTGCAAAATCTACAAGTGAATTAATGTTGAACTCACAGCCTTGCAAAGCATCATTTATTTGACTCATATATGTATGCAGACGTTCGGCGCATGCACATTTTGACCAATTGCAATACCTCCTGGACATACTAGGGCTGTCACGATTATAAAATTTGGCTGACAGTTAATTGCCTAATGAATTATGATGATTGTCTGTTTTATTGCTTTGACATTTAATTCTCATACATTTTGTTTGTTCATGAAATAATTTTCACACATTGTTGTGATTTAAATTAAATCTTTTGTAAGGTTTATCTAGCAGTGAATATTAATACACATAACACATATTTAAAAGTAATTATTTAATGATAATAGTTGTATCGCATTACAGTGTCAGTTAAGGAATATCATCTGATACTGTCTCGTTTATACAGGCGCTCAAGCGCCCCCTTGTGTTTTTTAGAGAGATGTGCAATCATTGGGGTGATCTGAAATTATCGCGATAAGGTCAAATAATCACGATGAGACGATTATTTAATTATTGTGACAGCCCTAGGACATACTACATTCTCCTGTATGTGCATGTGCGACCTATACCTACAATGTACACAGGGTTTTAAAAATCTTTAGAAACAAACCTTATCTGTTTTCGTCTTGTCGTCTTTGATGTTGGTCCAGTATTTGCCATCATCACTGTACGCGACTTTAAATGCTGAAATAAACTGCACATTTCCAAAGTCTTTGGCTCCTTGTGTGACGATTCCTGAGATGCGCTTTGGTCTGAGCAAGTCCACCTGATATACATAACAGAGAAAAATAAAAATATATAAATACCGCATGTCACTGATAATTCACAGGATTTACTGATGGTTGCATTACTTCCAATATATAACAACACTGCAAGTAATCCCCATTTGGCACTGATATTATCATCTAGATGCTATCAGACATTTGCTATGACTTAGGAATTTCGAAAAGCCGGGTCTGATAAAATGGTTGCTACACTCTTGGTACACAAACGTGGACAATTACATTGCTTCATGTTCAATAAAAAATATTTGGTTATTATATTTATTGCTTCTTCCTAATCCCAAACAGCTGGAAGGAATCTAAAATGCAAGCCAAACCAAAGCTCGGGTCATAGGAGGTTAAAGTAATAGCTCACTTAAAAATGTTGTCATTTACTAACGCTATCTCAAGGTAATTCGTACGTATTTTACGAGGTGGCTAATTCGTATTTATTCGTACGACCACATTCGTACATTTTTGTATGATTTGCTCAGTGACGTTGGGGTTAGGGCTGAGGTTACGGGGTGGGGTTTCGTTATTGTTTTTTTCATGATAATTGTATGTTTTTGTATAACTCACTTCGTACAAATGCATACAAATTAGCCATCTCGGCTAAAATACGTACGAATTCTTGTGAGATTAGGATGCATTTACTTATTCCCACAATTTTTTTTTTACATTTTGTACATAGGACCAGTGTTGGGGAAAGTTACTTTTAAAAGTAATGCATTACAATATTAAGTTACTCCCCAAAAAATTAACTAACTGCGTTACTTAGTTACTTTTGATGGAAAATAATACTTGCATTACTTTTAGGTTATTTTCACATTACTTTTTCTTATTTGGCATTTAGAAATTGCATATTTCCATCAGAAAAAATGTCAAGCTCTGGCCTGCCATCTCCGTTTTTGACTTAAACTGTTCCTGCTCATGCACGCACACATAAAGTGCGTAATTCTACGTGACTAAGTTTTGGTTTAATTCAGTACATTATTTTTATTAATCTAATTAATTAAAACCAAAAGTAACTCGCATTACTTTTTTAAAAAAGTAACTTAAATATTACTGTGTTGGAGCCGATGGTGTAGTGGGCAGCACTCTGACATGTGGTGCTTTCGCACTTTCGGCGAAATTTTAATTAAATAAAATAAAAATAAAATAAAATTATAATGCATTAAATGCATAATTAATTTTTTAAGTTATTCAATCATGAATAACTCCGACATGTGGTGCTTTCTCACTTTCAGCGAAATTTAAATTGAATAAAAAATAAAATAAAATAAAATTATAATGCAATAAATGCATAATTAATTTTTTAAGTTATTCAATCATGAATAACTCTGACATGTGGTGCTTTCTCACTTTCAGCGAAATTTTTATTAAATAAAATAAAAATAAAATAAAATTATAATGCATTAAATGCATAATTAATTTTTTAAGTTATTCAATCATGAATAACTCCGACATGTGGTGCTTTCTCACTTTCAGCGAAATTTAAATTAAATAAAAAATAAAATAAAATAAAAAAATAAAATAAAAAATAAATTATGCATTAAATGCATTATAATTGTATTTAAGTTATTTAATCATGAATAACTCCGACATGTGGTGCCTTCGCACTTTCAGCGTAATTTAAATTAAATTAAAAAAATTATAAAATAAAATTATAATGCATTAAATGCATAATTTATTTTTAAAGTTATTTAATCATGAATAACTCCGACATGTGGTGCTTTCGCACTTTCGGCGAAATTTTAATTAAATTAAATTAAAAAAATAAATAAAATAAAATTATAATGCATTAAATGCATAATAAAAAACTTAAGTGATTCAATCATTTTACAGCCCTCAAAGCTCTTTTTCTCACCTGCAGCCACTCGGAGCGGCTATTGGTGGCCGCTGTCCAGGCATTGGTCTTGCCCTGCTTGTCCAGACGGGCGTAATGTGGGTGCCAGGTAAACGCCTCGATGCCCCAGGTGCGAAAGGAACTGGAAGCCGTTATCTGCCTGTCATCGATTAGCCGCGACTTGACACCTAACGGCTCGGAGCAACCTGTCGTGTTCAAATACACTGTGAAGTAAGACAACAGGAAGAAGAGGGGCGGGAACAGGAAGTGGCAGAGAGATGGATGGAAAGCGTGTCAGCATGATGGCTAAAGCAGCACAAAACACATCAGCACAGGCACGGCCCAGAACGGGTCGAGAGCGAATTTCAAGCAGGTGAGAGTTATGATGCAAAGTATGATGATGTGTTTGAAGCGCATGCAGGTGAGAACTGGCAATGCGTGAAGCAGGCATGCTGCTGGGATGGACAGCATGAAAGACAAACTCTGTCTATCATCATGTTAAAGGGATAGTTCACCCAAAAATGAAAATCGTGTCATCATTTATTCACTTTCATGTTGTTACAAGCCTGTATAAATGTCTTTGTTCTGATGAACACAGAGGAAGATTTTTAAGGAATGTTTTTAATCAAACCGATCAGAGGCACCATTGACCACCATATTAGGATACTATGGAAGTCAATGGGGCCTCTGATTGGTTTGGTTACAACATGGATTGTATTAAAATAGGTTTGTATTGTGAGTAAATGATGACACAATTTCATTTTTGGGTGACCTATCCCTTTTAGTGCAATAGGGAAAAAATGGTTTGAACTTTACCATTGAGTTCACAGCCCACCATCTCCATTCTTAATGTACAGCCTTTGCGGCACACAGTAGGCATGATTCGGATATACTGAGCTATGATTGGAGGATCAAACAAATTGGTCTTCGTTCCATCATTGTCAACATTACCAACAAAAACCTGTGAAAACAGAATATTTGACAACCATAATTTATTATACGTTATATAATTATTATAGGTCAATGTAACGAAAAACAGGAGAATATAAGGATGAAGAATTTGTTAAAGGATTAGTCAATTTTCTTAAAAAATCCAGATAATTTACTCACCACCATGTCATCCAAAATGTTGATGTCTTTCTTTGTTCAGTCGAGAAGAAATTATGTTTTTTTGAGGAAAATATTCCAGGATTTCTCATTTTAATGGACTTTAATGGACCCCAAAACGTAACAGTTTTTATGCAGTTTAAAATTGCAGTTTCAAAGGACTCTAAACGATCTCAAACGAGGCATAAGGATCTTATCTAGCGAAACGATTGTCATTTTTGGCAATAAAAATAAGCACTTTTAAACCACAACTTCTCGTCTTCCTCTGGTCCTGTGACGTGCCAGCACGACCTCACCTAATACGTCATTACGCCCCAGTGTACAGAAAGAGGACCGTTCCGACGTTGTTGTATGTTGAATAATACTAATTAATGTCAGTTTATTGTTTAAAATGGTCTGCAAATGTGTGTTTCATATATGTAACACGTGACCTTTCGACGTCATTACGCAATTACGTGAGGTTGCGTTGGCAGCCGAAGGAAGAAGAGAAGATGTGGTTTAAAAGTGCATATTTTTTATTTTTCTTGCCAAAAATGACAATCGTTTCGCTAGATAAGACCCTTATGCCTCGTTTGAGATCGTTTAGAGTCCTTTGAAGCTCTGTTGAAACTGCAATTAAAAACTGTTAAAGTGTTGGGGTCCATTAAAGTCCATTAAAATAAGAAAAATCATGGAATGTTTTCCTCAAAAAACATAATTTCTTCTCGATTGAACAAAGAAAGACATCAACATTTTGGATGACATGGTGGTGAGTAAATCATCTGGATTTTTTAAATTAATATTCATTTTTCATAGGCATAATAAGTCTCACCATATCTTTGCTCTGGCCTTCCGGTTTGTACATGGTATAGATTCGCCCATCTAAGCTCGATGCCACTTTGAAAGCTTTGACAAACTCCCATCCGCCCATTCGACTGGCACCCTGTGTTATGATGCCTGTAAACCGCATCTTTCTCTGCATGTTGATCTGAACATAAATAGAGACATTTGATTTGACTTAGTAAACCTTGTAATATTACACTGAATGTGTTGGTGCTTAGTAGTTAGCGCTTACCTGAATCCATGGGTTCTTGTCATGTGTGGCAGCGGTCCAAGCATTAACAAGTCCCTTGTTATTCAGGCGGGCCAGCTCGGGTCCCCAGCGCTGCAGTCCCAGGATGCCATAGTACACGGATGAGGCAGAGATCTGAGATTCAGCGATACCTCCACCTTCCATTCCCAACAGAGAGATGCAACCTGGGGATCAAGGCCAAACTTTAGCTGATATTCACCCAAAGAGTCGTATGAACAGATGGATGAACAGTATGATGACCGTGTACACAGGAAAAAAACAGATACACTATGTGCTATGTTCCTTACAAAATGTGAAATAAAGTAACTTACGCAGTTGGCAGTGCTTTCCAACATAAGGTGAAGGACATGTACAAGAGAAATCTCCATTCAGATCTCGGCAGACGCCTCTATTCTGACAAGGTTGGCCGGCACAGTCATTCACATCTGTAAAAACAGGTTAAAAGGATTCATTAAAGCTTCGGTATAAGCAGTGATGGTAAAACAGACCATATTTCAGCTGTACTGTAGTTTTCTTTGTGAACTTTAGGTGGCGCTCCCTGGCAACAGTTCAATGAAAAGGTTAAATAAAAAAGTGGATAGTTTTAACAGCAAAATGATGGCTATTAAGATATAAACGGGGGTAATTTATTGCAATTTTTCTCCTCTTAGTTACAAACTAAATTGTCCATGCTAACATTCCAGAGTAATTTAACATTTTTAACATAAACACATTCTTTTTACATAAACACAGTTTGCTATTATGATGCACACTGTAAAAAACTGTAAAAAAGTAAAATTTTCATTGCGAACACTTGTTTCATTTGTACAGACGTCTATCTCTAAACACAGCTCAGATGCAAAACCCTCTAAGTGCGTCTGTTTCCTTGTAAGGACTCTTAATGGATTCTCCCAACAAACCAGTGTTTCTGAATGACCCGAGTCAGATTTTCAGCAAAAGTATTTGATGAACAAATAATACGCGCCCAAAGCATTTGGTTAAAGGTGCCAAAGAATGCATTGAAATAATATGTTAAATTGCTCTCTGATACCTAAATAGAAGGTATGTGGCTTTATTAAATCTTTCCCCACCAGTGTTTTTAAAAAACGTTGCCAGCCAGTGCCAGCATTTTTCATGATTTTCACAAAAGTTTAATGCTTTCCAGAAAATGCTCTACTTTAAATATATAAATAAACAATATATCAAATGAAAGAACAGACCCTCTTTCAACACTTTCATCCTACCTTTATTGGTTCTCTTTTTATCACCTCTCAAATATGGGTAGGTTTCTTCAAAAACACCCAATTTTGAGCAAAAATCTGAGATAATTAAATTTTTGTGAAGGACTTTTGATAGAGATCAGATGCAGAGCGATCTTTAAAACATACCGTAAAACTTCAAATAATAGCCCGGGCTTTTATTTTCCCAAACCTATCTTCACACCAGACGTCTAAAAGAGACAGGCGTCTATAAGAGACAGGCTTTTAATTTAATTGTTCAAGCATGACAGCAGGAGGTTACCACATATTACGTTTTATTTATAATTTAAATGTGTTTAACAAATTAGTTCGTGTAAGAATAAATTATTGGCAGCATAAATAAAGCAAACGAGGATATGCTTTTTTAATGGTTGTTGTGTTATATCTTACACAGATACAACAGTACTATTTTCTGATTGGCTATTGTGTAGCCTCTTTCTTTTCTTTTTTTTTGATTGGCTGATAAGTGGCACGCAGCACGCTTGACTAGAACTCCAGGGGAGACGGGCTTGATAGAGAGAGCGGTGCGGCCAGATACATTTCGGGCGCTGTAGCATATTGAATATATGATAAATAGTTTTTCCGCGTGAGAAATACAATGTGTGGCGGGAGTGCATGCATGACAAAAGACTGAAAGCCCGGCTATTATCAGACCGGCCCTCGCGGCCTCAAACACTACCGGCCCACCGGGAAAAGTCCCGACTCTCCCGATTGCCACTCCGCTACTGTCATCATCACTGCAATCCTGACAATGAACCTTGTTGTGTTGTCATGAGTAACGGAACGATTGCGTCTGTCACGTGACATGTACCGGTAATCAAAACTTTAGCGTGTGCAATCTGCACCATAGAAGTTACTGGCTTAAACAGAGTTTTAGAAGATTAAATACAACCCAAAACTAAAAAACAGACCAGGCCTTTATTTGAGACAGGCGTTTATTTACCAAAACCTGTCGTCACACCAGGCGTCTAAAAGAGACAGGCGTCTATTTGGGACTTGGCTATTATTTGAAGTTTTACGGTACATGGAGTTCTTTCTCTTTCACGTGAGGCGCTACTTCCGGGTTGTATAAGTTGCGGAAGTGCGCCACCTGGTGGATAATAGCGGTATTGCGGAAAACCAGAAATTCTCGTCATTGGCAGGGAAGCGTTTTCTCTTAATTGACGAGTGATTTTTGAGCTTTACTATGTTAGGTCGCACAATATAAAATGATCAGAAAGAAACATCATACATCTGGGACAAGCATTTTGAGAGAATTTTTCTATTTGGGTGAAAGACTTTTTTAAAGTTTACAAAGATCTCTGCTGTATAATGCCAGGTGGAAAGATCTCACAATCTTTACTTGTATTCTTTAAGAGGATACACGGTATGAGACAGAAGTTACCACCATCTGATTCAAGACTTGCTTGAGTTTCCTAATCCACTTATGACCGAAAGGGCCAAACATGCTCCAAAAACAAACGGATAATGGACTTTGTGTGTGCGTGTGAATGCAGGCTGAACTTATATGGTGTGCAACCATAAAAAATACAGAAAAAACAAGCACGGATTTTGGCTTACAGAAAGGACCAATCAAGACTCAGCAACAGAACATTCCAGAAAAACTGTCGGAAATCAGGGGGATTATCCGGTGTGTACAGATGGAATGTTATGCAGTATGACCAGTCAAAGCCGTCCAGCTCAGATACACTGCTCAGACATACAGTATTAAAACACCTCCAAACCTCCTGAGGTCAGACAGTGACATCAGGGATGGAATTTGTTATTATGTATTTATACACTTCATGCATGATAATTACAAAATAATAAACCAAATGCTGTTATTAATAGTTTTATGTCACAAGTGAATTGCCATGGCCCACAGACAGAGAAGCTATTCAAGACAGTAGTGTATTGTATTACTCTCTGAGCATCGATAGCTTGCTGCATAATGGGAGATGCAATTTGCAACATCATCCCGATTGATAAACCACAAGGGTAGCAGTTCTTCACATGCACGTGGGACAGTCATAAAAAAAACAAAAGTTTAAAATAAAAAGCCTTTGTGATTTGAGTTTGTCTTGTGATTACCAGTCACAAATCTCTAGCTTTCCCATCAAATGCAGAGCATGCCGGATTTAGAGAAGATGCCAATAAGCCCTAGGTGTGTCTCAGCCTAAATGGCACACTTAGACCGTCCACGGTCCATTTGCTGAGCACTTGATATATACATAAATATCACACCAAACGGAAAGCAGTTTCTTCATCTGACAAATCTGATTTAGCCACGCTTAAAACAAAAATTGTGATTGGTGGCTTTATGTCAGTCTGACATCATATTGCTGTATGTAAGTGTTTACTGTCCACAATAACTGACTACACAGCAGAAGGACTGGTCCACATTGCCAAAGGTCTGGCTATGTGCAGTTATCCGAGATATGGCCCTGTTACCTGGATGGAAATGAAACTTGAACAGTTTTAGGAAATCTCTAGTAAACACCATAACAGCCATTAAGATCCCTTAACCGTAATTAAAGATTTGTGAGAAAAAGAGACACTAATTAAGAAAAAGGCAGCAATTAGATATAAAAAGCGGAGATGTTTGCGGTCTCGAGCAAACATGTTGTCATCTGTGCTCAGCTATAAGTTCCCAAATTCCCTTTGGGCGATGAAAAACTTCCACAGGTTGAGAAACAGGAACACAATAAAAAAAAAATTCCAGACTTGTCATGCAATTTGTGGCGGGCGGCACATTCACGAAACGCACGTCAGCATATATGCTTAAATGCAACTTAAATGAGTCTCAGCCGAGCGCGTCGACTGAGGCAACGGGTTTTTGTACAGACTGTATTTGTGGTGGTCAATTTTAATTTTGTGGCGGACTGAGAAAATAAATGAATGTATGGGAATGTACAACGACGCTCTCACTTGTATGATGTCACAGCAGTAGGCAGCACAAATATGTGACAAAACAGTGACGTGACACTTAGCGGGCAGGATGAGACAGGAACACACAACGTCATCGGCAGATGAACAATGATCCAGCACAAGACAGCAGACACAAGGGCATTAAACTAATAATGAATAGTTAACTAATAATGAATAATTAACAAGGAAGGTGCCGGGTCAAGACTTAAGACAAGAGAGCACGAGGTACACAAAACAAAGGCCATAAAAAACAAGAAAACAATAAGGGCTTTCATGATCCTGCCACATGAAACAAGGTAAAAAGACATACAAGGCTGACAGGATCATGACAATAAAACTTCGATTTTTTACAATGCACTTTTGAAATGCTTTTATGATGCCTTTTTGAAAATCTATAGTCATCATCTACTTCCTTAAAGTGATAATAAAAATGAAGGGTGTTTTCACAAGTAGTTAATTTTAAAAGAACCAAACCCACTTCACTTAAAGTGAACCAGAAAATGAACTTGCAGAATGTGACCTTAGTCCTTAAGTCCTCAGGTTCACTTTTGGGTCCTTTTAGGGGGATCTGAGATCACTTGATTTGTTCACATATACACCCTGAACTGCCCCGAGAGCGTTTAAAGGGCTCAAATGAACTAGGTGTGAAAACACAAGATATTCTGCTATATAAAATCTTGGTATCACTTTACAATAAGGTTGTATTTGTTAATACATAAGGTAATATGAACTAATAATTCATTTTAAAAATGAAAAGTTGTAATTCAGAAGTTCAGATTCAAAACCCTACAAGTGCATCTGACATGTAAATGAGCATTTTTAATCAGGCGCTTTAGGGATTTCACTTTAATTTGGATACCATTTTAGAAACTGTTTCAATTACTGCGATGCCGTGGATGACAGCTCCGCCTACACGGAGATCTCATTCAATGAAATTTTTGCGCATTAAGAATATTAATTATTGACGTGGTTTAAAAGCAAAAAATATACCAAAACCTCCAAGTTGCACAAGAAAAGACATAAAAAGCGCAGAGTTGTGTCTCTATGTGTGTCTATGCTCTAAAGGGAACACAAACAGAAAACGGTTCTGATTGGCCGTGTTTTGTGATTGATTGTGTCGTGCCACACTCAGTATGGACAGAAAAATTGTCAAGCCCTGGAATCATATCACTTCCATTTAGGATACAGTGTAAAGTAAAAGTTGACAAAACTCTTATTTTTGAGTGCTATTCCTTTAAACTGCCAGTTTCTGCTCATTTCAACAACCCGAGTGAATGTGACCACTAGGGATGGGCAATATAAACGATATGCAATATAAACGATAGAAAATTGGCATACGATAGAGATTTTAAATCTATTGCACTATCGCGATAATGCATGTTGATGACACAATCTACCCGCGAACTTTAGAGCCACGAGCTGCAGCCGAATAAACATGGATGAAAGCGTCAGCGAAACAGAGGAACTCGTGAAAAAGACCGATGCAACATCTATTTTTTGGATTTAAGCCATAAGTTACATAAGTTAACTGCTGCTCCACGCGCGAAATTGACATTATGGTCTAGTAATTGTGAAACATGCAGTATATATATGCATTATAGTCCCCACAAGCATTTAAAGTGTTTAGTGTTATAAAAATAATTAACTGTGTTTTTTAGCAGATAGATCTTGTCAGCTTTATCATTTTAAAAGTAGATCACCACACAAAAAGGTCTGGACACCCCTGCTGTAGAGTGTGTCAGGCAAAATTTCCAGCTAAGAGAGGTAACAAGACTAATCTGGGCATAACGGTTTACTTTTACTTACTTTTTTAGCAGTTTGGCATTTCTAAGGGTCTATATAACCTGTTCTGAAATGAGTCTATTGAAATTATTATATCGCAATACATATCGCTATCGCAAGAGGCTGCAATGTATAACGCAATATGGATTTTAGGCCATATCGCCCATCCCTAGTGACCACTACTTGACAGCGTGAAAGCTTTTGACACAGATTTCATGGCCTCTTGCATGGCTTTCAGACCAATTTCATGCTGTCAGTGAAACATTTCTGCCAGCTGAGAGCCGGGAACATGCAGACTTCATTTATTTGCTTCCTTTGCACGCTTTTTACCCCAGCAACAGGGCCAATGTGTGTGTGACAGCGTGGGCAGGCTACAGTCGTATTTTAATTTGTGCAGGCACTATGTCTGGCACTAAACTGTACTGTGTGTTTTTTCTGAAATCCACACGTTTTTCATTGACCAAGCATGATTTAGATGTCTATCTGAGAGACCAAGACATTTAAATAGTCAATTCATAGTCATCAGCGTTTTAAAATAGCCACTTTGCAACCACCTTCAAGAAGATGTACTGTGGAGTTTACACCCACACACTTTGAAATAAAACCAGTCAAAACATCATAACCCTGCCATCAAATAAGGAAAAACTGGCACTGAAGCCATAACGTCCACCATAATCAGTAAGGAAGTCTCTGTGGCTGGAACTAAATGATCCATGATGTGTAAATAAATGTATAGCGAGGAAAAGCACCTTTCAATTACGTGGGGATTTCCGGCGTATCTTTATCTCTTTGTGCCGATTCCTTTTTTACAAAACACCAAGATTACACAACGTGACACAATGCATTCTTTAAAATAATATATACACATATATATATATATATATATATATATATATACCCTTAAAACACATTCCTGTTAGGTTAGGAGCTTAAATCTTTGTTATTGTTATCTTTCATTGAAATGACTTTTCCTGTAGGCCAGTTGGTGGTGCATTGCATCAGCAGCACAAAGGTTGTGGGTTTAATTCCCAGGGAAGACACATACCCCTAAAAAATTGTATACTGTAGCTTGACTGTACTGTAATCACTTTGGATAAAAGTGTCTGCCAAATGCGTAAAACTTGCTCTTCCTTTAAAACATTAAATAACCAAGCACTCATTCCAAGCACATACATTTTCATCCTCATTAAATATGCAAATTCATCATGAACCTTGGATAATTCGGGTACTGGCCATATAGCTGTTATATGGTTGTTTGCTACTTTATTGTTTAGGTCTGCCACTCGACAGCTAGCAGAGATTGAAGCGGTTTTATGGCGTGTTAAAGGATTTATCCGGTAACACAGGGAAGTATCAGCCATCTGCCCTCATTACATCCTGAGAGCTTCTGGGATTGACGTAGACACGGTACTTGGTGAAATCATTAGTCACACATTTTTAAAGAGAACAGCTGCATGTGATCTGTTATCATTGCTGTGCGAAATAAACTCTTCTGATAAAGTGTTCCTGCGGTATCTAATTTCTGTTTGACCCACTAAAGTTAATAAGAGATGAAAAAGCAGTAACACATTAGTTTTACCAAAAGATTGAAAATTACGTCATCATTTACTCCCCCTTAGGTTGAAGCAAACCTGTATAAATGTTCCTGTTGTGCTAAAAACAAAGGAAGAAATTTTGAAGAAAGTTTGTATGTGAGCAGATCTGGAGCACCATTAACTTCCATAATAGGATCAAATAATACTATTTGCTATTTAACATTTTTCTAAATATCTTAATTTCCTTTAATTGGACACTAATTTTCCAGCTCCCCTAGAGGTGAACATGAGATTTTGGAATCCATTCAGTCAATCTCCGGGTCTGGCGGCACCACCCCCAGCATAGCCCAGCACAATCCATCGAACCTGACCAGACCATTCGCATCGCACAGAAAAAAAAAGACTTTCGATATTTTTCTTATTTAAAACTTGACTCTTCTGTAGTTACATTGTGTACTAAGACTGACGGAAAATTAAAAGTTGCGATTTTCTAGGCAAATATGGCTAGGAACTATACTCCATTCTGGCGTAATAATCAAGGACTTTGCTGCCGTAACATGGCTGCAGAAGGTGCAATGATGTTACGCAGCGTCCGAAAATAGTCCCCTGCTATTGAAAGTAACCAAGGGGACTACTTTCGGGTAGTAATTTATTAGGAAAATATGGAGACTCTTTGGTGATTTTTTTTGTGTGATGCTAGTGGTCTGGTCGGATTCAATGGATTGTGCTAAGCTATGCTAAAAGTGGTACCGCCAGACCCGGAGATCAGCTGAATGGATTCCAAAACTATAAAAATCAAATGTTTAACTCTAAGGAAGCTGGAAAATTAGCATATTTTCAAAAAAAAGTGGAGTGTAGCTTTAAAGTTGTATTTGTTAACATTAGTAAAAGCATACCCTACTACCATTTATTCATCTTCATTAATGTTAACAAACTTGTTTATGTTAGTTTACTGTGCATTAACTAATGTTAAAGGCGGGGTGCAGGATCTCTGAAGCCATGTTGACATTTGAAATCACCTAAACAAACACACCCCTAACCCAATAGAATCTGGACCTTCTTTTGATAGATCCGCCCACATACGCCCACATACGCAACCCAGGCACAATGTTGTAAATGAGTGAAAGCAATGTGCATTACTATGGTAATCCAGGTAGAATGTTTTTAATAGTATTGCATGTTTTAACATGTGAATGGTTTTGCTCTGTTTCACATGGAAGGTGACGTTAAATGCCCGGCACAAGAGGTCGGAATTTTGCCACATACAAACAGCTGTAGGAGACCTAGATCGCATACACATGCTGCAGGCTTAAAGACTTACATAGCAAAAGTTAGTGTCCCTTAGAGGTTTGAAAGAACTGAACGCTTTATCCTCCGTGTCATTAGTAGACACGCCCCTTACTGCTGATTGGCTACAAGTGTGTTTTGGTACCCGGCACGACTCCCATTTCCAAAGCGTTTTTCAAAAATCATGCACCCTGCCTTTAACAGTTACAACTTTTGATTTTAAACATGTATTAATTAGTACATGCTGAAAACAACATGAACTATAAAAGTATTGTTCATTGTTAGTTCATGTCAGCGAATGCTTTAAAGGGCTAGTTCACCCAAAAATAAAAATCCTGTCATCATTTACTCACCCTTATATATATATATATATTAGGGCTGTCAAAATTAACGCGTTAATAACGCGTTAACGCAAATTCATTTTAACGCCACTAATTTTATTAACGGAGATTAACGCAACGCGCAATTTCTGTTTGACCCTTGGTCCAGCCCATAGTTGAATGAACAGAGACGCAGACAAATGTGACTCTCTCTAAATGAGTAAAAGGTTTTCATAGAAATAAGAACATTAAGCAAATCGTCTACCAAATCCAATGCTCTAAATGCTCGTTGGACATCTGATATGATCTTTATTTATACGTCTGAGAGGTGTAACGTTACCGTCCTCCTAATGCTTAATCTAATGCAAAGATGCGTCTCAATTCATTTTGGTTTCGCTTTTATGCATGACTTAGAAAATAGACTGCAGGACTTGCTTGATGTTAAAAGAGTCATTAAGAGAGATAAAGTTCAGTACCTGATTAATGTTAAAGAGTTATTAAGAAGCGATCCCCTCACGCTGACTGACTGATATCTGAAGCGCGTGCACACAGACGCGCGAGTGCGCGACCCGGATATATAGACATCTACACAAAATTACAGTTTCACAAATATCTGTTTTGATAAGAATTCACTCAGGTAGGCTCTATAATCTGTTATGTTTTAAGTAAATGTTTGGTTAACTGTTGGGTAAAACTATCTGATGTGTAACATTATATTAGATCACTTAGATTTTAAGTAGTTTGTCTCAATGTCAATCAAACAAAAGGAAAAAAAGTTGAACATACATTGATGATGTTTTTGCTTTGTGTGTGCTAAATCTATTAGTTTTACCAGTAATTTTAAGGTATTGATGTGGTAATTTAATGTATGGATGTGGAAATGTTTGTGGTAATTTGACTCTTTCAACTTCAAACACGTGTAGTTCTGTCATATTTTGTTATATCTCAACAAATCATGCATTGTTCTATGTTTTAATAGAGAATGTCAAAATATGAACAACTATTTTTTTTAAATTTGCTAATTCCGACTCAACTTGCCAGCACAGGTCACAAATGATGCAGCAGCAAACAAAAATGGAGAAAGAAAAATCTTCTGAAAGGAAAATTCATATACAAAACAATGGCTGGTGATTCTGTTAAAATGTAAACAGGCTGTTGTTAACATACATTTGCATAAAGCATCTATATATGTATATATGATTAGAATATTAAAAACCTGAAAAGTGTTAAATTAGGGTAAATTTAGAATGGATAAAAATGTGCGATTAATTTGCGATTAATTGCAGTTAACTCATGAAATCATGCGATTAATCTAGATTAATTTTTTTAATCTATTGACAGCCCTAATATATATATATATATATATATATATATATATATATATATATATATATATATATATATATATATATATATATATATATATATATATATATATATATATATATATT
Source organism: Misgurnus anguillicaudatus (assembly GCF_027580225.2). Lineage (NCBI taxonomy): Eukaryota > Metazoa > Chordata > Actinopteri > Cypriniformes > Cobitidae > Misgurnus > Misgurnus anguillicaudatus. The sequence goes on along the minus strand of NC_073342.2, from coordinate 19,969,132 downwards.
ATTTATTTATTATATTTATTTATTAAGGACAATGTACAATTTCCAACATAAATGTTACAATTTGATACATTATACCAGAGTTAGCCATAGGCTAAATTACATCTGCAGTCCGATATATGAGTTTCTTTATTCTGTTAAATACAAGAAGAAGATATTTTGATAATATATATTTTGATATACTGTCAGCAGCAGCCATATCACCCTGTAGCCCAAGACTGGTTACCCACTGAAACTAAGTAGGATTTCGCCTGGTCAGTACTTGGATGGGAGACCTCCTGGGAAAACCAGGTTGCTGCTGGTAGAGGTAAGACCAGCAGGGGGTGCTCACCCTGTGGTCTGTGTGGATCCTAACACTCCAGTATAGTGATGAGTACACTATACTGTCAAAAAGCTGTCCTTTGGATGAGATTTAAAACTGAGGTCCTGACTCTCTGTGGTCATTAAAAATCTCAGGATGTCATTTAAAAAAGAATAGGGGTGTGCCTACTATTCGTCCCCTTGTATACAAATTGGTTATATCACTCTGTTTACTCTCCATTATAAGCTGGTGGGTGTTTTGGTGCAATACGGCTGCCATCGTATCACAAGCATTGTAAGTGCTGCAGAAAAGTGCTAAATACATTTAACAAAATATTATTGTTACAAATGATGGTAAGCACATAGTTGACAGTACCCATTGACTTCCATAGTAGGAAAACAAATATGCGTACCATCAACTGTGTGCTTACCATCATTTATTAAAACATCTTCTTTTGTTCAGCATAATAAAGAAACGCATACAGGTTTAAAACAACTTGAGGGTGCATAATGATGACAACATTTTCATTTTTGGGAGAACTATCCCTTTAACCAATGTTAACAAATAAAACCTTATTGTAGGTGTTACCAAAAAAATCTTTATTCAGGGCTCCAGACTAACTTTTTTCACTAGGAGCACAGTGGCCCCCAACTGAAAATTTTAGGGGCGCAACCAGAAAATTTAGGGGCACACACTGTAAATCAACATGTTAACCAAATATTCAAGTTTCTATTAATTTCCACTGTATTACTAATAAATGTTAGATGGAGAAAGTACTGTTGTGTGCTGTTTCAAATTCAGTGTCACATCACAAAAAAGGTCAAATTTACTAGTCGCACATGTGGGACTGGATGAAAAATTCAGTGGCACACTCTCAAATTTTGGTGACAAAATGCCACCATTTGGTGGCAGTCTGGAGCCCTGTTTATTTCTAGTAAACATTTATTTACATGCATCAATAAGCAAAGATTTCAAATAAAATTGACTCACATTATTCTGGCAGTGGATTCCATCAAAACCTGTGGCACACTTGCAGACGTATTCACTGAAGACGTCCCCTCGCCGAGAGCCGGAGATGATCTCACAGACGCCATCATTTTGACAGGGGTTAGGGACACACGGCCCTAAGAGCAAAGATTACATGAGATATATTACTGTATGATATCATAGATACAAGCAACCTTCGCTCTTTTGCCTTCACAACTCAACTGCCTTTTCTCACGTAAAATCTTAATAACTGATAAGGCTGTTACCAATCCCGGTCTCATTGCAGGTGTGTCCATTAAAACCATCAGCGCAGATGCAGATGAAGGGATCTTTGCCTGCTCCTGTTACACACGTGCCTCCGTTTTGACAGACGTTTACCTCACAGTAGTCAGCTGGGAATAAACAAACAGAGTGGATCTGTAATCACTAAAGACTCAAAAATGAAAATTCGGTCATTGTTTACTCAATCTCATGTTGTTTTAAAGGTCCCGACTCCCGTTCTTTCCGTGTTTTTGAAGCTTTGATTGTGTTTATAGTCGGCAATATAACATGTGTTCATGTTTCACGTGTAAAAAACGCGATATTTTTCACACAACTGACTTATCTGCACACCGCTGTTTTCATTGTCCTTAAAACATGCTGATGTCTTCTTTATTCTGTGAAGTCCCTCCTTCAGAAATACGTAACGAGTTCTGATTGTGTAGTTTGTTTAGCGTGTTGTGATTCGACACCAGCTTAGCTTAGCAGAGCTGTATGATCCAAAACTGGCAACTGACGGATTCCTGTGGGCGGAGTTTAGTCAAGAACTGTTTTATTGACGTCATTCAATCTGGAAATAGAGGGTTGTAGTCCAAACCGGCCGTTTGCTGTAGGCTTTGAATTCTTTTAAAGAAAATATATCGCCTGACAGTGAACTTTGAGCTTTATCATTTTGCAGGCATTATTTATGCACTAACAGCAACATTACACATTTACTAAAGTATGAAAAATGGGATCAGGAAGAACATGACCTTTATACATGTATGAATGTCTTTGTTTTGCTGAACACAAGGGAAGACATATGTGATAAGGCAGGAAACAGAAGCACAATTGACTTCCATAATAGGAAAAAAGAATTCTATGGAAGTCAATGGGGCCTCTGATCGGTTTGGTTACAAACATTCCTTAAAATATCTTCCTTTGTGTTCATCACAACAAAGAAATGTATACAGGTTGGTAACAACATGAGAGTGAGAAAATTATAAGAGAATTTTTATCTTTGGTGAACTATCCCTTAAATGTTTTACTATATTCAATAAGTCTCTCTAATTCTTTAAATATAGGTTTACAGTTGTCTCGCAAAATAGCTCAGATGTTTTTTTTAAATCAACACTGCAAAATATTACCATATTATGTTGGTCTGTTGTCCAACGAAACAGCATATAGGTTTGTAGCGAGATGAGGGTTAGTTTCTTTTTTGGATAAACTATCCTTTTAAAGGGACACGCCACTTTATAAGCTCATTTCCCTAAAGTTAAACATTTGATTTTTACCATTTTGGAATCCATTCAGCTGATCTTATGGTCTGTCTGTACCACTTTTAGCATATCTTAGCATAATCCATTGAATCTGATTAGACCATTAGCAATAGCATCACGCTCAAAAATACACAAAGAGTTTTGATATTTTTCCTATTTAAAACTTGACTCTTCTGTAGTTACATCGTGTACTAAGACCGAAGGAAAATTAATCTAGGCTGAAAATAGTCCCCTGCTATTGAAAGTAACCGAGAGGACTATTTTCGGGTGCTGAGTAATATCATTGTGCCTGCTAAAGCCAAGTTACGACAGCAAAGTCATTGATTATTACGCCAGAATGAGAGTATAGTTCCTAGACATATCTGCCTAGAAAATTGCAATTTTTAATTTTCCGTCCGTCTTAGTACACAATGTAACAGAAGAGTCAAGTTTTAAAAAGGAAAAATATCAAAACTCTTTGGTCATTTTTGAGCGCAATGCTAATGGTCTAATCAGATTCAATGGATTATGCTAAGCTATGCTAAAAGTGGTGCCGCCAGACCCGGAGATCGGCTGAATGGATTCCAAAACGGTAAAATGTAGGAGAGCTGGAAAAAAAGTGGAGTGTCCCTTTAAACACTACATTCGAAAGTACTAAACAGCACATTCACTATTTTAAAAACATATCAAAATGTAACACAAGAAAATGTATTCTCTCGTGGTCTTCCAGGCTAACACTATCTTTAAAGTTGTATTTTAGGCCCCTAGATGAAGGCTTTAACTTTGAGGAATCTGTGAAACTTTCCACAATCTGTGCTGCCTTCCCACAACTCTAAATGACACTTCTGTGAGAGACTCCCTGAGCATCCTTGTGTCCTCCCCTGGCTCCTATCCAAAATACCATAGATACACAACAGAGCTTATTCGAGGTGAATGGCACTCAAAATGATAATCAGCCCAAGCTTCATGCAGTCTTACTGCAGGTTTTAAAAGCATGAACTTGGTTCTCACCAAGACTACATTTGGTGAACATTTGTCTCTAAATTGCAACAAAAGGCAACAGCCTTCACGCTCAGGGTTGAAGCCACTGGGAGAGCGATAACGCCTCGTTCTGCATAAACAGAAACCTTGTTATCCAAACCATTGCCTTGTGTATTTTTGGAATGGAATGCGTTCCCCTTTAAACACTAGCACAGTTGCATAGATTTCACAAAAAATAAATTTCAGTTGGAACTGCCTGAGATGTTTCAAGTTGTTTGTTCAGTGCCTAGGATCAATCCATCCTTTCCTAAGAAAAACAGAAAACTCCACAGGGAAGTGAAAGTGTCTCATCACTGATAGCTTAAGGATTCACAGTGAAAAAAGTGGCTTGTTTGGTTAAGACAAGATTGACATGTGGAAGTGGAGCTGTGAAAGCAATTCATAGGTGGTTAATAACTTTAAACACAGCTTAGCACATTTCTGCTTTTGTTAAAAGCTGAATGGCCATTAGACAGAAGCGGACGCATCAGCTGAAAGCTGTTTGATGAAGTGAAACATCTGATCGGCGTCCCATCAGCTGAGCTGGCTTTTTTTATCAGCAAAGCTCGGAAATGAAAGTGAGGGCGGATTATTCCCATAGGCTTTAGGATAGGTTTTTAGGTGCTACAGTATATCACATGGTCTTTTTCAGAGTTAAACGTGTTGGGGCAAGCAACTGTCGGAGTGTTTGTCGCTCTCTCACAAAAGTGGCACGCAAACAGGGACAAAGAGAGCAGCAATAGGGTTTGGAGAGATGACTGTGCCTCTGAAAAAAAACAAAGTGGGGCAATGTCGAACCAGTTCTGGAAAAGCATTTGCCAAAATTCTACCCAATATGGTTAAAAATGTTTTGCCTTTTGATTTATATATGATTGTCATGATGATGCCAGAAAAGTTTTTGGGACTCAAATCAAACAGTTTCATAAAAAATGCATTCAATGTGCTTCTTATGTTGGCTTGACAAATTAAGTGATGATCAAATGTGGCATACTGGAAACTTACTGTAAATTCTTTCTGCTTTTAGATCAACAGCCATGTAACTTGCGCTTGACCTTCAGCTTTTTCTGACTCTGTCAGCTATTTATTTATAACTAAATCAGACTTTTGCAAATGATTAAAAAAAACTTATAGGGAAAAGGTAACATTTTTAACCAAAATGGAAAACTTTATGCATTTTGGCTGTTTCCATTAAACATTTGTAAACGGGTTTCAAAGTGCAAGTTTTGAAAGCGACAGCGTTGTTGTCTCCGTGTAAATGACATAAATGCAAATCTGTGTCAACGGTGACATCATTTTGCATGTGTATTTCGTGCTCAGTCTACAGGCATGCGCAAGTACTTCACAACCAAAACAACAACGACAGCCTACAGCAGTGGTTCCCAAACTTTTTCAGCGTGCGGCCCCCCTTGTGTACGGCGCGTTCTTTCGCGCCCCCCCAAAGAAAATTTGTGACAAAAAACTGTTCTAAAACTCAACAGTTTAGTATAAAAAAACATTAAATTATACAAAAAAGTAGTGCTTTTGGTTTATTAGCCTATTTTGTTAGGTTTAATTAAACAGAATTCATGATAAATTTATGTATTTGATAAAATGTCATAAAACTGGGGCCCCCCTGGCACCATCTCCGGCCCCCAGTTTGAAAACCACTGGCCTACAGGACTGTGTTTGTGCTTCTCAAGATACTTTATTATTTTTTAATAATAAAAAAAGCATTCTTTTTTAAAGAGTTTATTACCGCTTTTCTAATAAAGTTTACAAAATTTTGTGTTATTTATAGTCCAGGGTCACTTGTAGTAATAAACCTACCTCATCGTCCATCTAAACAAAGTTAATTAAAGCTTTTCGCCATCTAGATTGTTTGTATTTATTTATTTTTATATTTGTGCTCTGTAAAATAATGCGTATGTGCGCACTGCGCAGGTGTATCATTTTACTTTACAAAGTAACATCGCCATATACTGGCCCGGCACGCATAAAACTGAGTTATTAGTCGTTTTCGCAGATCCGTATAAACGCAGATCATTTGATAACATTAGCTGCGTTTCTATTACAGATTTGTGCAAAACTTTAGCGTTATTTTCTAAATGTCGACAAAAAAACTATTGCTAAAAAATGACGGCGTTTCCATTAACCGATGATATGAATGTAGTTTTTTCTCTTGCGACAATTCATTCCAAACATCACGTCGACTGATGTTGGTAGGTTTACTAATATTACATCCACCACACTTGGCATTATTTTATCCCAAGGAGTATTATCCAAACATTAATGCCAAGGAAAGCTCATTATACTTAGAAGCGGCAATGTATAGGTGTTTCTTGGAGGTAATAGTACATTATTTTGAATCAAAAGAGATGTAGGTGTATTATCCAAACATTACTGGCGAGGGAAGCCTCCTGTACTTGTATTGAGGTGTTTCTGGAAGGTTTTAGTACATATCGCGGCATCTTTAAAAAATAATTATGTGACCTACTTACATCAGGTAATAAAATTGAACTGTTTACATTTCAAAAAGTTTTTTTTTTGCGATATATAGAAGTTTTTGCAAAATTGAGGTGTTTCCATTGGTCGTATTTTTAATTTGCAAGTTGCGCAATTCGAAAGGTAATGAAAACCAGTGGCGGGTCGTGACTGCTCATCCGAGGGGCGCAAATTCAAAATAAGTGTTCGTAGTGTCGTGTGTGTTGCTGGTGTTTTCAAAATATGTGTTTGTTGCGTCAAGTGAACCATGTGCATCACATGTTTTTTCAAAATAAGTGCCTGCTGCACACGTGTTAAAACAGTTTATGATAAAAAAAGAGACGTTCAGATTCACGAAATACACGCAAGACACTCCCTTAACAGTAAACTCTGATTACACATGAGATTATGCGAGTATCTGACAAACGCGACATCTCTTTTCTCATAAACCCTTTAGACGCGTCTGCAGCAGGGACTTATTTTGAAAAAACACATGATGCACATATGATCACTAGACGCACAGAACACATATTTTGAAATAAGGAACCACACACACATGACGGGCTACATTCATGTTGTGACGAACTTCGCATCGAGTGCCCTCGAAAAAAGTCTTCACCGGCCGCCACTGATGGAAACGCAGCTAGTGTCATTAAAACAGAGCCAAACAAACTTTCAGACAAACTTTCCCTTTTTTTGATATTGATTATTGTTTACAAAAAAACACACACCAATGATTGGTTGCCTTACTATTTTTAACTATTTTTGCTTACATTATTTTTTATTAACTTTATACGATAAGTTACAGTAACTCAGCACTAGTCAGGATAAAAAAAATACTAAGTTAAAATTCTTGTAAAGCCAAGTTGATTATACTGTACGTAAAATATTTTTTACAATAAGGACACTTAAAAGTGAGAATAAAATTACAAAAATAAAGTGTTCTTTCATTTCATATAGCTGTTACATCATGTAAAAAAAGACTATAGCAACAGCATTATAACAATTATATAATAACAAACACTTAAAGGTAGGGCTTTTAAAAATGAGTCACAGGCATGAGACGTTATTCACCAACAATCTGTTTAGCGGTTCACAAACACTTGCCAAACAAATAACCCTTGACAAACGTCTTAGGAGCAGGTGCAAGACAAAAACAACAGACCGTTAAACAACCAAAACACTACACACGTGCATGTACGTGCACGCAAATTCCCGTTTGACTCCAGGACATAATCAATGAGTAACAGAGGGAAGTGACAGGACAGATTCGTAACTGTATTGACATGCAATTCTGAGTCAAAACCGCACGGTACTTCCCAACGTGGTTTTTGGAAGAAATGACACTAAGAATATGGTTGTAATTTAACCCTTTAGTTTAAAAATACCTGAACTCACACTAGTTGCTGATTTATGGTACAACATTAATGTAGTGTTAGTTTACCTTTGAAGAAATCCTTTGTGTTTTAATGGCTTCACGCCTTACGCGAAAGGTGTCTGAGATTTGTTTACCATGCCATTGCTGGTGTGAATGTGTTGGTGTGTGTTAATATCCAAATGGCTTTGTATCAGCTACAAGGGCATTTTTGCATTAGAAAGTTCAGATCCAGATTCTCTGGAGGAACTCTGTGTCCTAAAACAAATGTTCCTGACGTCATGTTATAAAAAAACTCCCAAAACAACCGAAAGCATTGAGGCGTATCAAGCTTCAAGGGCTGGGGTGCAGTAGCACCTCTGTGAAGATAACGTCATATTGAAACATACTGTGACCATTAAAGTCTTACAACCAGTTTAAAGTCTACATCTTCAGGTGATGTTTCTGTAAAGCTTTTTCTCCTCAACACCATCTGTTCTTAAAAATAAACAACAAGGTCTAAAAATACACTGTGACGTATGGAGAAATAGCCGTTCTCTAAGGCAACGCTAATAGGCTTATCTTACTTAGAAATGCCATAACACAAGAAATAATACTGTGATACGTTTTACATCCAACAAAGAGATACCAAATCATAAATCATGCACGCAGCCGTGATATTCTTTCAAAAGCTGGTGACAAAAGTTTGTCAAAAAGCGTTGGGGAAATCGTGACTCTAAAAAATTCATCAGAGCAGATTGGAAAATGGAGCATCAGACATGGATGGAACGAAATGCCATGTTGTGGCGGGTATGAATGAAACATTGATTAGATCTTATTGAAAATTAATCACCCGGGCAGCAGACCTTATTGGACTGATATTAGAAGGGAAATCATCAGGACAAATGAGCCCGTCCCCGGGGGGAAGACCCTGTTGCCAGATGGCACAGGACACGCGACAGCTTTTGTGCGGCTCGCATGTTCTTTCAAAAGAGAGAGAGTTAAAGCACAAGCCAGTATGGCACTAAAATTATCGTTTACTCTCTTAGCTGATCAAAGAGGACTTGTTTTGCATTAAAAAGAAATCCAATTTCGCTAATGAAGTTAAGATTTTGATTGACATGAGCTGATCTTACATCAAGCTTGCATCCAAAGCCGTTTATCCTCATAAGTGTGAAACAAATAATAGAAATTCTGTCATAATTTAAACATTTGCATATCATTTTAAACTTTCTTTTCTCTGTCAAGCACAAAAGGACATTTTTGGCAACATTTTTATGATTCTTTTTTGCGTCCAATGAACGTAAATGGTGACCACGTGCAAAGTTTTAATATATGTTAGGGATGCACGATATATCGGCCGACATATCGTTATCGGCCGACAATTGCTTATTTTTAATATTATCGGTTATCGGTCTGATAGCAAAATTAGGCCGATAAATGAAAGCTGATAAATGATGGATTATTTTGGTTTGTTGAACCACTTCACTTGCTCATTGCTGGCCATGTGGAGTTTTGATTGGTGCTTTCTGTGACATAGCACGAAGATGACACGTGTTGCGGGCTCAAGAAGAGTATGCTAGTCTAGCGCAAAGACAAGATGTCCGCGGTCTGCGAGTTTTTCATTGCGAAAATAATATGAATATTTATCGGCCTATAGATATCGGTTATCGCCCCCAAATTTAAAGAGTTATTGGTATCGGCCAAAATTTCCATATCGGTGCATCCCTAATATATGTAAATAAACTGAGAATTGGGTTAGAATAAATAGATAGTCATCAGTTAATGTCTTGTCTCACACTAAGACAGTGTATGGCTTATAAAGACTTTGAATAAAGTACTTTATTTTTATGATGCTTTTTGTCCTTTATATAGCAAGAAAGCCTGGGGTCACCATTCAAAGTAGTAAACTAAACATTTTGCTAAACTTCTCAGTTTGAGTTTCATTTGAAGAAATAAAAAAGCTAATGTTTCCTTTTTAGGTAAACAATTGCATCACCAGGTAACAATTTCATCACTAAGGGTGTTTTCAAATATAGTTCTTTTTAAAAGAACCAAACCCAGTTCACGTAAAGTGAACCAGAAAATGAACTAGCCGAATGTGACCTCCGTCCTTGTTTTGGTGTTCACAATATAGTGGACTCAAAAGAGGGCCCAGTTCTTTATTTGGTCCTCTTCAGAACTGAAGTGATCTCAGACCCTTTCTTGTTCACATCACAACTTTATAAGAACTCAGACTCCAGCTTTCGGTGCAGCAGTTGATTTTGATAAAGTGTCCAAACGTCACGCGAAGTGGACCTGGATCTCAAAACAGATATTGAACCACAAAAGAACCCAAAAGTGAACCGTACTCAGACCACCTCCGGATGTGGTCTGAGTTTGGTTCACTTTTGGGCCTTTTAGGTTCTGAGATCACTTTGTTTGTTCACATATACTGTACAACCTGAACTGCTCCGAGAGTGTTTGGAGGGCTCAAATGAAAATAGGTGTGAAAACACCCTAAAAGTGTGAAAAAGAATATTAGTGAAGATTTGTTTTTTTTAACCAAAACCGTGAATGTTTTTAAGCACTTTGGCTGTTTATTTACACAACAATAGCGTTTTTTGGTCCTGAAAAGCAAACTTTTGAAGACCTCCTGAAGACGCCTTGTCGTCTCTGTGTAAACTACAAAAGCACACATCTGTGATAACAGTGACAACATGCGCAAGTGTTAATTTAGTCTACAGGCATGCGCGAGTATAACCAAAACAACAGTAGGTACGTTTACATGCAACCAAATAATCCGTTTGTAATCGTATGGCTCAATCGTATTGAAACGCCTTCATGTAAACACCTTAATCAATACGATTGAAGACGATCGGATGCAAATTTGGATCGTATTAACGGGGGTGGTGTACTCCGATCTGTGATCCGATCCGCAAGAGAAAAGTATGCATGTAAACGCGTGAATCGAAATAAATTGTGGACATGCGTAGATCATTTGTGCTCCAAGTTCACGTCTTCCTGTGGGTTTACACCAGATGCGAGTTCAACGATTTCATACAAAGTCAATGCAAAGACGCGATCAGACGTGTCCTCGCATGGGGCGACACGATATGGGCGGCGCGTTTGCTGTGAAAACACGCGCTATTCGCCTCAAACCCGTCTTCGCCCAAGTTGAAAATATTCAACTCGAGCGAAAAATTCTCATGACACAAAGTTAAATCCCATGAGTAATCTAGAGCGAGCAACGTGATGCGATTGCATGCTTCGCGTTTGGTGTAAACCCACAGTTATATTAAACCCTTATATCACATGATTCTCGTCACAGAAACAGGCAATAGCAAGGCAGCAAGGCATCACGCATTATTAAGGTAAGGTTACTGGGGTCACGCAATGTACATTCTGCCGCGTTTTTGTGTACTTTTAAAACATTATGCTACTTTAAGCAATAAAATAGTGTTGTGCCTTTTGAAAAGTGTGTTTTCATTACCTGTATCTAAAAACTTCTAACAACTTTCTACAAGTCAGCTTTGACTTTAATCCAGAGATAAAGCGTGAACTCGATTAGGGATGCTGTCCGCAGCGTAGCGTTGCCAAGTCCGCAGCTTTTTTCGAGTTTATACTGTTTAAACTGTTTCCACCAGTTTTTTTCTGCGGGTTAAAAATGAAAGGATTTCGTTCATTAGTTATTGATATTTGGGCGGTGGACAGTCATTGGGATACTTTTGGGTTAGTTTTGAATGTCCATTTGTATGGTTCTGATACGCGAATCTGGCAACCCTAGCTGTGCGCTTGCGCAGACATTCGGTTCGGATTCTGTAGAAAGTAAATGTAAACGAACATTTTAATCAGATTGCAATGTTTAGGGTGCATGTAAACTGTATCGTTGTAACCTTCAATAGGGCTTGGGCGCCGCGTTGCATTCTGGGACGTGGCGGCCATGTTGGTGGCCTCGCGAATGTAATCATACAGCAAGTTGAACGAGGAGAAGCGGCAGAGTTGGGAGAATTAAAAGAAAGAAAAAAGATGTTAAAATCCGGAAAAGTATGTGTAATTTACTGGGATACGTTAAACAGGGAAGCAGGGACCGGTATGTGGACAAAATCGGAACTATTAACGGTTGGGATCCATATGAAAAAAGAGTCATTTAAGATAACAGCGTGGTTGTTGTAAGAGCACGATTTCACGCCAATCTGTAAGCAAAGTCACGTATGACCTAGCTTCACAACTATCTTAGTTAATGCAGCAGTTTTTGCTGTCAGCAGAGGGATAGCAACAGAAAGATGAATGTTGAAATGTTCCCGTATTTTGGGCGAGTAAACCGGGACATTTCCCTTATGTTCAATGTTGACTTAAGCTATATAAATTAATATTCAGATGTTATACTTCACTGTCGTATATATAAATGTCATTTATATGTCATGTATACACATTACTGAGGGGTTGAGGTTAATGTTTGGTTTCCGATATTGAATAAAACATAATGAAGTTTTGTTCTTATCTGTCATTTTTAATGTAAATTACTTTTAATGTGTTACTTTATTATTAATACAGCAACGGTTTACCATGGTTGAAAAAATAACGACAAATTAATCAAATTAAGACACACGATTGAGAGAAATTATGTCTATAAACAGAGCGCAGCATGGAGCGCAGCAGTAAAGGAGGCAACCAACATGGCTGCCACGACAAGTAATGACGTCACGACGCCCAAGCCCTATTGTATTAAATTCAGTCGGATTGACAAAATGTTCTGCATGTAAACATAGCCAAGTGGCCTACAGGATTTTTACAAATAACGTTTATTACATTTTGCCACTTTATAGTCCAGGGTTACTTATCTACATTATTATCCGTCCAAAAATAACAGTTGCCATCTTGATTGTATTTATCACTCTGTAGAAGAAGGCGTTTGTGTAGTGTTTCTTTACAAAGTAACATCGCCATCTATTGGCCTGGCATGTTTGATACCGTCGTTTTGCGGATTTGTGTAAACTTTTCAGTTTTTTGTTACATTATTACCGTGTAAACGTATCCCAAGCCTCACTAAACCACACTAAAAAACATTAACATGAAAAACTCTACAGAACATAACCAAAAACTTAACTATAGTAAAAGTCAGAAAGAGTATTCAACCTGGCCTGGTCATTAGTGGCAGGAAATGCCCAGGCCTCACTGGACTCCACTGCATGTTTTTAAAGTGCCAACATTCATGGGAAGTGACTCAGTCATTTGGTCAATGGAGCCACACCTACAACTGTAGCCATGTAACGGCCTGAGGCGCAACGGCAGATGGGGAAGTGTGTTCTTGAATAGACAACTACATAAGGCTTTAATGACCAAATAATTAACGTATTTAAATGTGTGCAGTGTAAAAGCTTGTTACAAAATGGTCAATACTCTTTTTTGTGAGGGGGGAGACATAAGGCTCAAAATCTTGTTTAACATTCAAAATAAAAAGGTCACATGAGTTGCCAAAGCACATGGTTGGAAGAGAACTGCAGCACTTAGATGTAAAAATGCCCCTGGCCGTGCATCATCGGACGTTTGTGCAAGTCTGTGATGGGATAAAAATTAGGACGTGATGTTTTGTATACACTTATATAAGTAAAGAAGCACAAAGCAAACAGCCCAAGGTGTTTAACGCAAGCGAGGACACGCATAATATGAACATACTTTGATTTAAGATACAGACCACGGGGAATTCGCCATATATTATTAAAACACAGTGACGCGGAAAAAATGTGATTTATAAAAATGTCCTTTGTAAGTATAATGTCACTCAATGCAAAATATTAGTCATGTGAGGTAAAACGTCAATAAACATTTACTTTAATATCAATATATAATGTTGAGAGAGATATCTGACGTCTTTTTGATCAATCAAACAACAAATAAATAAGGACTGTAGACCTTCAAGCAACCACGAGCGCTTTGTTTACAAATATAACGTTACTTTGCAAGTTACAGTATAACGTTAGTCTGTAAGATAAACACTTACCGCTCGCTGTGGAGATCGCAACAACAAGAAAACAAACCGCAAAAAGTTCCAAACTTAAAAACAAGCGTGGAAAAGTTCTCATTGTGGAAAAATGTAGATCTTCCGTTCAGTTCGTGTTTCTGTGAAGAGTCACTCAGTACGATTCCGCTCGCCGTTATGACTACGGGCAAAGAGGGACAATATGTGCGCTCCCACGTGTATCTCTGGCCTCAGCCAATAACATCCTGTTTTTAAATGATGGCTCCGCCCACGCCCCGCCCCCAGGCAGAGATTAGGGAGCGAATAACTGTGCGCTTTTACGTTTATCTTGATACAGTAAACAAAACTGGTCCCACAAACATTTCGTGAATTCGGGCATAGGCGCCTGATTCCCTGAACATTTTAAAAATGCCTAAACACACTCTAAACCACCTTACGATTAAATAATTATGTTTTTTAAGTAAACCACACATTTGTTATTAACCCTAGTTAAACTATGGTAATACAAATGCGGCTAAAACATTCAACCCATATTTTTACTACAACATATGTTTAATGTTTATGCCTAATATTTTTAATATTTTCTATTTTATATGTTTAACATTGAGTTTTCACTTGTCGTTTTAAGGTGATACAGTGTGGGTGTTGGTCAATTGGTGATCTCTTTTGTAATGCAAAACTAGTTTTAACCAGGTAATGTCTGTGCAGACAGATAATATTTTAATTCATCCAAACTTCAAAGGACATCGCAAAGTCAAAACGTTTAAGGCCGAGGCTAATTGTTCATGCACCACTAGATTCAATTGAATGCATAATTAGGAATAGCTTGTTAATGTCCATCTTGGCTCTGTTGCTGGGGCTCTTAAGGGCTCGTGTGTAAATGGCCCTCTTCACTTTAGTTACAGTAGTAGTACCACTTGATTTGATTGAATATAAAGTGAGGTTGATTTTCCTCCAGTGGAGCCACTAATCTGTAATAACATAATGGATGGCTGCAGGGAAATCACGAAGCTGGAGTTAAACATCAGAAGTTTTCTGTGGTCTCGAGGTGCATTCATCTCATTTAGCGTCACTTAGAGTAACCAACTTAGGGTTCATTTATAGCACTTACGGGAAATAATACAATCATTTATAAGACGATCAAATCAGTGGTGCATTGCAGAGTACATTTCCTTGTTGTGCGCTATATTTAGTGAATGAGATGTTCTTGGGTTGCTGAACCAGGGCTGTTGTCACTTTTGCATCTGGCCTCTCCGAATTTATGTGAGAACAAATCACTGTGACGAAAGCGTTTGTAATATACGTTGTAAACAACTTGTTTCTCACAGTCATTTAATGGTGTTTGTTTTCTGTAGTACACTGCCATCTTGTGGTTACAACCAATTACTACACCCGCACCCATTGGCATTGAAAGTCAAATCAACCATGAATTTTAAAGACTTATTAGCCGTTTCCCAATGTCAAGGAAGGATCCTCGGAAGCTAGAATTTCGAGGATGCTACGTCATCGACGTCCGTCGAAGGACTGTTCCAATGTCGAAATTTCAGCCAAGGACTGAGTCCTTCGTTCGACAAATATCCCATATACAGGAAAGGATGCAAATTTGTATCCTTCGCGCTCTTCACGCGCTGAAATCACCCACAATCCTCTGCGCGCAGCACCGAAAGCACACCTTTCAATCACGTAATGACGTAATGACGTGCACTTGCTAGCCTGTTCCATTTAACGTGTTCTCCGAATGCTTAAAAGGAGCCTCGCCTCGCCTCTCAAGGAAGTGACTTGTAAGGACTAGTCCTGCCAAGGAAGTATCCTTGACATTGAGAAACGGCTACTGCTCTTTGCTGCCCCTGTTCATTACCACTGTCGTAAATACTGCAGCATAGCTGGCTCTGATTGGATTGTAGGTCTGCCGTAAAGCAAGTTTTTGTAGTTTTCACTCCATAGATGTGTACATATGTTTTCACTCGAACTACAGGACCACTACCCGACGGTTGGAAACTTCTTTAGTGCGGTTTTGGCCGATAGAGGGCTGCAAAGCGAATGTGAAAGTGCCATTCACCCTGTGTTGAGTGGATGAACCACAGAAACTTTTTTGGAAACGTTATTGTAAGGTAAAAAAAAAAAACCTCTTTGGTGTTGCTTTAAATGTTGCTTGAAAATTGTATCTTTTAATTTTTTAGGTTCAACATAATATTGTTTTCTTGCTTCATGTTTTAAACATTTATTATTAATGGTGGAAAAGGATTAAAATTAATTAAGAAGACTTTTTTCACTTTTGTTAATTTTCTGTGTAACGTCTACTAAATGAGAGTTTGATGGACTGCATTATAATTTTAATGTGCAACGATATTTCAGTGACTAAGTTTCTACACTATTTACGACGGTTTTCATATGTAAATACTATCTATAATAAAAAGTACATATTAAAATACACTTCTTACTTTCTATAGTAAATACTAAAGTATTTCTACTATAAGAATATCTACTGTATTTTTTAATACATAAATAAATACTGTAGCGCCCAAATTCTGACGTCACTCTGATGCTGCTCCAATCAGAGGGCATGAATGAAGACGCGAGCCTGCAAGCGCGCTCCAGTTGCTAGGTATAAAATCAACGGTGATGCACGGCACGCTGCCTGTTTGTTGTCTGTTGGTGTACGGCAGCGATGTTGATGTCTACGGTGAACGTGTCAAGAGACGCGACGCACAATTGTCACTGGACTACTTAGACTCTCTGCTTTTTACATGGTTTGCGCTTTTTCTCTTCCTGCATATTGTTGCGCATGCTGTGACGATATGGAGTAAATGGGTAAAGGTAATGGATACATTGCAATACTGTAGCAGCATGACGATTATATAAGTGTGTCTGAAGTGGTGATGTCAGAAAGAAAAGTAAACTTAACTCTATTTGTGTACATTTCTTATCAAATTAACCGATTTAGTGTTCTTAGTTTGTATTGTTGGATGTAGCATCAGACATAAAAGGTGCTTGCCCACTCCAACTTTGACATGGTCATGGGAGAGACTTTGTTTTGTTGTTGTTTTGCAGGACTAAACTAAACCTTGATATTTGGGATCTGCACCCAAGTGAACCAGCACGTGTATATTTAAGTCAAGGTATGTTATGTATCTATTAGCATTCTGTGTGCAATGCCTCTTCGTTTTGTCCTATTTCTGGAATTCTGTCCTATTGTCCTATTTCTGGAAAACTTTTGACTTGCATATAGTTTTTTTTTTCCATATACATATTTATAAATTAATACACACTATACCTGCTATCTATACATTTGTCTTTTACTTACGCAGTATTTGTAAAATTGTATTTATTTGGGAAAATTTTCCAAAAACTTTTTGGAGCCATTGCATATAAATTGTATATTGTGTATATATACAACAATTTAAATGTTTATGGTTAAGAATTCATGAATTCTTATTTTATCCACCTTTTAGAATAATAGTAAACCATTAACTATTACAGTCCCACAGTGCCTTGGAATGTACAGCATTATTTGATGTAGTGAGTCAGTTCAACTGAAACAACATCTGTGTCCCAATTCAAAGGCTGAGACCTCAAAAGGCGAGCCCTTGGTCTTTGAAGGTCACTGCCTCCGAAGTCTACAAAGATAACTGAAATGAGATGGTCAAGTCTTCGGAAAATCCATAATTTCGCACCCACCGCACCGGAGACATTTCTGATTTATTAAAATAAATGTAGAACCAGAAAAATATTAATTTTCAGGGTTCCCACGGGTCAAGCCCTGGGAAGTTTTTGAAAATGTACATACATAGATGCAGGTCATTGAAAGTGCTTAAATCTTTTTTATGCAAGAAGTTTTCTGGAAAAAATCCATATTATTCCCTGTGTAGTGTAGGATAATATCATAAAAATAGACTAAACCCAGTGTTTTCAAACCAGGGGGGCCCCAGTTTTATGACATTTTATGAAATACATTAATTTATCATGAATTCTGTGTAATTAAACCTAAAAAATAAGGCTACTAACCAAAAGCACTACTTTTTTGCATAATTTAATGTTTTTTTTTAAATTAAAATGTTGAGTTTTAGAACAGTTTTTTTTTGTCACAAATTTTCTTTGGGGGGCCAGGAAGAAATGCACTGTCTACAAGGGGGGGGCCACACGCTGAAAATGTTTGGGAACCACTGGACTAAACTTTAGAAGCACACGTGCTAAACTGTTCACTTTAAATGATTAAATCTTCTGTATACAAATGTTGATTCATACAAAATGCTTTTTTGCATAGTTGTGTTTGACACATAAAAACATCTTTGGTTGCGTATGTAACTGTTGTTCCCTGAGAAGGGAACAAGATGCTGCGTCTCCCTTGCCATACTTCCTGCTTCCCTGTAATGCCATTTTGGCAATATTTCAGATGGCGATAAACGTCCTGGCTCCCGCGTCACCCTGTCTTTGTCGTTAAACCTCACCATTGGTTGAATTTGATATACATATTCAGGCGCACTAATGCACTTAGCCCTGGAGACGTCACATTCTAAGCATCCTTCGAATTGGGATGGCCTTACTGACCTTCAGTCGCGTTGCTGTAACGCAATCGGTCTTAGAATGCAGCCTTTGGAGGTCGCAGCTTTCGAATTGGGACACAGCCATCTGTCAACTAATTCAATCAAATATTTTACAGCATATTGGTTGACAATGAGTTCCCAAGTCGACGCAAATGTCCCCACTCCTGACATGCCTGCGGTGTTTGACGGCATGAAGCTGGCGGCTGTGGCCACGGTGCTGTATGTAATAGTGAGGAGCCTCAACCTGAAAAGCCCCACGGCGGCCCCTGACATCACCTGTCAAGATACCCCTCTCATTCGCTACCTACTGAAATCTTGCCCAATTCTAACCAAAGAGTGAGTGCTGAAGCTTGTCATTTTTTCCTGGTCGATCTTTCTGCTGCCGTTTGTCACTTTATCATTTTACATTATGCAATGCATCCATGTGCACAGGTACATTCCCCCGCTGTTATGGGGAAAAAGTGGACATCTCCAGACTGCTCTTTATGGCAAGATTGGAAGAGTGAAGTCCCCTACACCCTACGGGCTTCGTATGTACCTGCCCATGCAAGATGGAGCCACTGCCACCTTTGACCTGTTTGAGCCGCAGGGCGTCCACAACACTGGAGGTGAACTGGGATTTTGCATGAAAATTTAAATTATTTTGTGATACTCCTCATTGTTATTCTGTGCTGGGATTCACACTGCATTTTGCCTGAAGCGTGCTTGTGATTCTAGATGATTCCACTGGAGACACTAAAAAGGTGTCATCTTTACCCTTACTGAAATTTAGTCTTGTTGCAGATGACATCACCATGGTGATCTGTCCTGGGATCGGTAACCACAGCGAGAAGCATTATATACGGACCTTTGTGGATTATTCCCAGAAACAAGGCTACAGGTGCGCCGTCCTTAACCATCTCGGAGCGCTGCCAAACATCGAGCTCACATCCCCGAGGATGTTCACCTACGGTTAGCCATGTGTGTTTGTTGTGAAACAAGCGTGCTTGGCTTTAAAGGTGTCTCAGTTATTTCATCATTAAATATAGAGACTTTTCCAACTGGTTTGTTTAAAAATAAAAAATTTTTACATTGGGTGCAGATATGAGTGTTAAAGGAATAGTCTACTCATTTTCAATATTAAAATATGTTATTACCTTAACTAAGAATTGTTGATAAATCCCTCTATCATCTGTGTGTGTGCACGTAAGCGCTGGAGCGCGCTGCGACGCTTCGATAGCATTTAGCTTAGCCCCATTCATTCAATTGTACCATTTAGAGATAAAGTTAGAAGTGACCAAACACATCAACGTTTTTCCTATTTAAGACGAGTAGTTATACGAGCAAGTTTGGTGGTACAAAATAAAACGTAGCGCTTTTCTAAGCGGATTTAAAAGAGGAACTATATTTAACTATATATAAAAAACGTTGATGTGTTTGGTCACTTCTGACTTTGTCTCTGAATGGTACCATTGAATAAATGGGGCTAAGCTAAATGCTATCGAAGCGTCGCAGCGCACTCCAGCGTTTACGTGCACGCACACAGATGATAGAGGGATGTATCAACAATTCTTAGTTAAGGTAAAAACATATTTTAATATTGAAAATGAGTAGACTATTCCTTTAAGGTGGTAAAATACACATCGAAACTTTGTGGTTTTATTGATGTGGATGTGATGTTTGTCTATTGTGAATTTTTTTTAATTTAAAGGTTGTACCTGGGAGTTTTCTGCTATGGTGGGCTACATTAAACGCACATTTACGCAAACCCAACTAATCGTGGTGGGCTTCAGTTTGGGAGGAAACATCGCATGCAAGTTTCTGGGAGAGAATCCTGCCAATCAGGAGAGAGTACTGTGCTGTGTCAGCGTGTGCCAGGGTTATAGCGCTCTAAGGTTGGGAAATACAATTGAAGGGATATTTTTAATAAAAATGTATTTGTTAAAGGAACAGCATGTAGGATTGTGGCCAAAACTGGTACTGCAATCACACAACTGGTGGCCAATACACAACATGACAATATAAACATCAGTTGTGGGCTGCAACTCCACTTTTTAAATGACAATATCCTGGCGAGACCACTGTTGTCAGTGATATAAGTATTTGAAATGAAAATGATTTCTAAATGTCTAGTGACATATCAGGGCCATTTAAGATTAATTGATATACATTTCTTACATACTGTTCCTTTAACATTAGTTAATGCACAGTGAACTAACATGAATAATTGTATTGGCATTAACTAATTAATGTTACTTACTAATATTAACAAATGCAACCTTATTGTAAAGTGTTCACCCACATCTAATTTAAAGGCTGAATATGACACTTCTGTCAAACACAAAATATATTTTGAGAAATGTATCAGTGGTTTTGTGTTTATAAAAAATAAATCAATGGGTGCCAATGTTGGGTTTCCAGCATTTTTCAAAATATCTTTTTTGTGTTCTGCAGAAGAAATTCATACAGATTGGAGTGACATTTTCGGTCAATTATCTCTAATATGAATGGTTTAGGTTGACATTATGCTGCAAAGAAAATATTACCTGTTTTTGTCAATGTTTGTCATTAGAGCTCAAGAGACATTTCTACAATGGGACCAATGCAGAAGACTCTACAATTTTGTTATGGCAGACAACATGAAAAAAATTATTCTGTCCCACAGGTTAGTATTGTCACTTATTACAGAGCTTTCTAGAATACTTGATTCTGATTGGTCAGTTGTTAGATTCTGTGGTCAAATGTTTATAATGAACACTAAAATGTATAATTGACACTTATCTTGGGCATTTAAAGGTGCAGTGTGTAAATTTTAGCGGCATCTAGTGGAGAGATTGCGAATTGCAACCAACGGCTCAGTCCACTGCTCACCCCTCGCTTTTGAAACATAGAGAAGCTACGGTAGCCGCCACCGGAAAAACGTGTTATCGTCGGAGACAACTTAGTAAAAAAAGTTTGTCCGTTAAGGGCTTCTGTAGAAACATGGCGGCACAAAATGGCGACTTCTATGTAAGGGGACCCTCTGTGTATGTAGATAAAACGTCTCATTCTAAGGTAATAAAAACATAACGGTTCATTATAAAACACCCCTGATAATATAGTTTTGTATATTATTTTGCATTTCTATCAAGTAGTCCTTCTAAAAATTACATACTGGACCTTTAATTTTTCCATGTGTGGTAAAGGTGTCAATGGACTCAAATTACATCTACAAACTCTGAAGGTTTGAACCAAAACCAGGGTCACAGGGACCCTGATGTGGGGGTCTTATGTCACATTCTAAAAATGCCTGGGTTATTTTTACCCATGCATTTAAAATTTACCCCACTGCTGGGTGGTAATACCCATGGTTGCATAACAACAACCCAACATTGGGTACTGTTTACTTAGCATATGTTTTGTCCATTATTTACCCAGCATGGGTTAAAATACCCAGCCATTTTTAGAGTCCAGAATCATAGCTTATATTTTATTTGAGTCTGAATGTGTTTTGTGACTACCCAAAAAATGTGTATGAAAACTAAATATAAGTAAATCTGTCCTATAGGGGAAGTTTATTTGGTACAAGCTATAGCAAAATGGAGTTAGCCGACCTCAGTCGCCTATACACAGCCACTTCACTGATGCAGATTGATGACAACATTATGAGGTACCTGCTTTCAATAGTTCATTCAGATCAATGTGTTATCTAGAATAAGACGACAGTTTGTATGCCTATAGTGATTTTTTTTACATATCTGTATGTGTTTTTTGAATGTGTTAGGAAGTTTCATGGACACGACTCCCTAAAGGACTATTATGAGAAGGAGAGCTGTGTGCATTATATTCACAATGTAAGTTGTTATTGTTGAAATGTTGGACTTCTGATACATCATATCTGCTTTTGGTTTTCTTGTAATTTTGTAAAGTTCTTGTTTTTTGTTGCATCTGATGTTTACACGAACGTTATAAACAAGCAACCTATACTACAATGTTTTTGTATAATAACATGCTATTTCTATTTATGCTGGCATGCACTTTACACACTAGTTAATCATATGTTGTACATTTCAGTGTTTCCCTAAAATCTATGATCTTTATTTCTTATGTCAGATCAACGTTCCTCTTCTCTTGGTGAACTCCTCAGATGATCCTTTGGTCCATCAGTCCTTGTTGACGATACCTCGCACACTAGCAGGTATTTACTCTTAACTCTTTCCCCGCCATTGACGAGTTATCTCCTCAATTAAGAGAAAATGTTTGCAGGAAAGTTGTGTTCCTTATGAGTTTTTATGTTAATCTGTAATACCGCGATTATCCACTAGACTGGCGCACTTACCCAATTTATAAAAAACTGAATCAAAAAAAATATTTACTAGGGATGCACCGATAGGATTTTTTTGGGCCGATACAGATTTAAACAGACAACTTCTGGCCGATACCGATATTTTACAATTGTATACAATACTATACAGTTGGTCTATTAGCTAGTTTATTTCTGCATCAAATTATTTTTACTGAACATTGATTGGATCTAATTAACATTCAACTGACCAACATAATAAGAGAGGCCCAAATTAAGCTAAAACAAATATAATAAGACAGCACGACAACCTTCAAAGGTGTTTTTTGCTATTCAGCATTTATTTTATTAACAACATTAACAAATTTTTTACATATAATGGATTTCTTTATGCAGTTAATTAATAAACAATCGGTATCGGCCTTTCTCGTGCTATTGCCGATATGCCGATGGTTTCAAATTCATCAAAAATCGGCCGATAAATATGGGCGGACGATACATCGGTGCATCACTAATATTTACTAATTTTAAACTCTGTGTATGTTTTGATAATCAATCTGAATCTGATCTCTAATAAAATTCCTTCACAAAAATGCAATTATTTCAGCTTTTTGCTAACATTTTTTATTTTTTAAGAAAAATACCCATATTTAAGAGTTTATAAACAGAGAAAAAATATAGATAGGATGATTTTTTTTTTCATTTTGTTTGTTTGTTTGTTTGTATTTATTTATTTATTTATTTATTTATTGTTTTTCTTAAAGCAGAGGGTCTGTATTTTCATTCGATATATTTGTATGTTTATATATTTTTAGAAGAAAATTTTCCTGGAAGGCATTTTGTGAAAATGACAAAAAATGCTGGCGGGGAATGGGTTAATGTTTATGTTTATGTTAAAAGCTTAATATTTTCAATAATTGTCAATGGAATATGTTTTAACCCTAGATGTTTAAATTATAGCATCTCTTTATAGGAACTACCTTAAGGCTTTAACTTGAACACGTTATTTTTACAGATTATGTGGTCTTGTGTTATAAAATCCTTTTATGTTTTACTTCAACATTTCCGTAAACATTGTCTACAACATTATCAACCCTACGAAGACCAAGTTCAAATGCCTTCGACATGCACAGCCTAATAGTGCTTTTAAAAGCCATTAAGACTCTCAGATCCTCCGTGTGTCTAAGATCCCCAATCTGACACCGGTGCTGAATTTTTTAGGGCCATCTGATCCTTCCCTGTGAGATTATTTGTCAGATTACAACCGTAAAAAATCCTTTCTTTAGCCTTAGGTGAATGATCCAACATTGAGTCGCTATTAACAAGTCAAAGTCCCTTACACAAAGAAACCCTGTATGGTTTACCTGACCTTCAGCTCCTTCTCTTTGAGCTCTTTTGAGCTATTGTAGTGTATGCATATTTAAAGACACCCAAATTGAACTTTCTGCTCCTTCACAAATGGCTTCGTGCGTCATTTTTGGCCTTTTGAATGCAGGTCTAATAAAGATTCCTTTGTTCACATTTCTGAAACCCTTACGGTACATTCACACAGGGCGAAAGCGTTAACACTTGAAGGCTTGTCTGAAGCGTGGCCAACAGCCAATCACAGTGGCCGCAGCACATGCTCTAGTCTTCCATAAGTAATTGGCTGGCTCTGCCTAGGTTATTTGCATAAGACAATCTGATTGGCTGACCCACATGTTACCGCTTGAAAAGTTGAGAAATGTTCAACTTCTGCCGCGAGCAACGGCAGTAACGCTCTGCTGACGAATCCACAAATCAGTTCGGCAACGCACGACGTCACCCATTAAAAGTGAATGGGTGTGAATGTACCGTTAGACTTCAGTCTTTAAATACCTGGTCTTTTTATGACAAAAGATGGGGAATGTTTATTATTCATATTTTTTTGTAAACCTTTGGTGTTTTCTAAACTATATCTTTATTCTTTACTAACAGAAAAGAAGCCAAATGTTATCTTTGCACTGACGCTTCACGGCGGCCATCTTGGCTTCTTCGAGGGTGCCGTTCTCTTTCCACAACCGCTTTCCTGGTTGGACAAAGTCATAGTCAGTTACTCCAATGCTATCTGTCAGTGGGAGAAGCACAGACCGCAGTGCCGCTAGGCATCATATCACACTGTGCAATACTTGCAGTGGTGTTTACGTTTTCTTTGAAGTCAGGTTGGATGTTTAAATGATGGCTACTAAAGGTTTGAATCACCAGCGTTTTTTGCTCTGACCTTTTAAGGGGGACATAAGGAGCACAGACTACAGGTTAAGTTGGACATCATTATTGCAGTCGTGTTGTTGCTACACCGTGGGATGTGTGGTATGTTTAAGAAGGTCATAGGAATAATTTGTGAACTAACATATTGCATGATCAAACTTTAAAAATGTAAAGGTGTTGATGGGTAAAGTTAGAGGTACAGATGTTATGTAAAAAACTGGCTGTAAATTCAAATGTATGTCATATAAAGGTTTTCTGTACTATTGCCTTAAAACATCAGATCAGCCTTTAATGACCTTAAGAATGTGTTTGTTTGTTTGAAAACTGTTAATATGGTAATGTTTGACAAAAAAAACTGTTGCCTTATGTTGAATTTACTTACATATATTCTATCACAACTTTTATAAATAAATAAACAAATTATCACTTGTAGTTGTACAAATATCTTCATGTAAATGTATTTAAAGTGCACCCATTTCATCATTGCTAAAAACAATTTTGTGTATTTGGTATAATACAATGTGTTTGCGTGGTTTATGGTTAAAAAAATCACATTTTCCTCATACCGTACATTTTTGTAGCTCCAGATTTCACTCTCTTCCTGAAACACACGGATTTGGAAAACTGTGTCCCTGATTGGCCAGCTAATCTGTACGTTGTGATTGGCGTGAATACCTCTGACGTCAGCCGATGTGACGCTCCTTATCAGGTTTGAAAGATTCGGTTGCTAACAGGAGTTAACTTACAGGCTGTGAGTTTAAGCGGGAGGAATTATGATAATGTCGGTCTTGTCTACATCACCAATCCCAGAAAGTAAACTGTTGCCTACAATCCGTGTGTTTGATGTAGTCCAAGAAAAGAAATTTACGTTGAAGATGAAAACTTGCGTCATTGTTAACTTCGGGGTTTGTACCTTTTGCATATCATTAACATGTACTTATATACACCTACACACCAAAGAAAATGTAAAAACGTGAATCGGACAATAGGTGTGCTTTAATAAACAATCTGTTGATGATGGGAGCTCAAACCGGAAGCATTACTTTGTTTGACAATTGTCTCCCTCTATCGGTCTTTTTTTAAAGGCCTTGACCTGCAGATGCCAAAAATATTTTTTTCTTCTCTGTCTCTTTAAAGCCATTTTGTATATTTTTATTTCTTGAATAGTTTTTGTTAATGTCTTGAAAACTACAAA
Organism: Misgurnus anguillicaudatus; assembly: GCF_027580225.2. NCBI lineage: Eukaryota > Metazoa > Chordata > Actinopteri > Cypriniformes > Cobitidae > Misgurnus > Misgurnus anguillicaudatus. The sequence goes on along the minus strand of NC_073342.2, from coordinate 19,943,329 downwards.
AAACCACACAATTTCAGAGTCTTATGGCCTATATTATAGTCCTCAAATATCCTATAGTTTGCTTTAAAAATGGCAAACCCTATGAAATGCAAAAAAAAACCACATAATTTGTATAATGTGTCTGCCTGGGGTTCAAAACCAACATTTTCTGTAGGTTAAACACCCCCTTTCATTGACAATGTGACGTTATTTATGTCCCAGACACTATTTGTATCATTTTTTTTAAGTGCCATAATTTTTGTGGAAAGAGGATGCAGCACACAAAAACATTTGACATTCCAAACTATTTTTTTTATTTTTTAGAATATATGATAATGTAATATAAATAAAGTGTGCACAAATTTATAATTAACAAATTTGTTATTTTCTTTAATGAAAAGTCAAAACGATTTTACTCACTTTAACTTTAGTTCTTTTTACCTGCATTTTCTCTCATTAAATTGACATTTAAAGGTCCACTATGTGGATTTTAGTGGCAACTAGATGTGAAACTGTGAATTGCAACCAATGGCTCAGTCTACCACTCACCCCTTTCGAAGTGCATAGTGAAGCTACAGTAGCCATAGATATGTATAAAGGCTAGATGTCTCTCCCTCGCTGCTGGCCAATTGAGTGGAACGTCCGCATTTTGGCGGCCATCTTACCACAGGGCGCCCGCCCACTCGCAGCACTACGTTTCAATGATGCAGGCACTTTCAAACGACCATAACTTGCTCAATTTTCCACCGATTTTCAAACGGTTTGGTTTGTTATAAATGACAAAGATGTACCTATGACACTGCATTCTTCTACTAAAAAAAAAATTCATGTAACATGTTAAAGCATTCAGAATTATAGCCACGTTAATAACTTTGTAAAAAAACAAACCGTTTGAAAATCTGTAGAAAATTTAGCAAGTTATGGTCATTTAAAAGTACCTGCACCATTAAACTCATGCTACGAGTGAGCGAGCTGGCTGTGGCAAGATGGCCGCCAGGCGATGACGTTAGAGACTCCGCCGTAACACATCTAGCCTTTATACATATCTATGACAGAAGCCACCACAGGACGAACATGTCATCGTCTGAGACAATATCGTGACATAAGACGCTCTATAGAGCAGTTTGTCTGTTAAGGGCAGGGGCGGGGAACCCTGGGTCCTGGAGGGCCACTGTCCTACATATTTTAGTTCCAACCCTATTCAAACACACCTGCATTTCATTTCTAGGTAATCTTGAAGACTTTGATTAGATTTTTCAGGTATGTTTAATTAGGGTTGGCACTAATCTCTGCAAACAGGGGCCCTCCAGGACCCAGGGTTCCCCACCCCTGGTTTAGGGCTACTTTAGAAACATGACAGTGACTTCCATGTAAGGGGACCCACGGTACTAAGTAGATAAAAACGTCTCACTAAGGTTAGTAAAACGCAACGGTTCATTATGTAAGGTCTTTGTACACCACTGATAATATAGTTGTGTATATTATATTGCATTTCTGTAAAGAGTTCCTTCTTAAAGTTGCACATTGCATCCTTTATTGACAGAAATAACAGAAATGTTTGGCTCCAAAGGGATTTCTATATTTTGGGATCAATCTAAAATCAGGGTCCTGCCCAAGATTGGCCAAACAGCACTATAGTATAACAGAGATCATATGCCCCTAAATCTGCATTCCTCTTACATCTGGGCATTTGTTCAATGAGGTTTGGCATGGAAAGTGCTCTGTTCAATTTAAAAAACACACAACCACATTCCATTATTCTGCAGTACAACATAACTAAAATGACAGACAGATATGTTTTTCTAAGTTGACGGACAGCAAAATTAATCAAAGAGTTTTGCTGCTGTGGCCTTGCCGTCATATTTGGAGCCCTTCCCATCAAACTCTGAAGGCAGGATATCCGCATCAAACTCCTTGAAATAATTCTCCAGCTCATCGCCGTGGACAAACACCTTCGGACATAAGAAGTCAGATTTTTTTAGTTTTTAGTTAATGTTGTGCTCATGGTTATGGCTGGGGTGACTAATATCTTGTCCATTGCAGTCAACACAACTCACCCGTTCCAGCAGTTTGCTCTTCATCAGGGGTTTGACCACATTGTAAGTGGTGGTAAAATACCAGGGCTGGTGAATGAAGTGCACCGCTTTGAAACGAGCAGGGAAAGAGTCCTGTGGACAACAAAAAGATAAACAATAAAAATACCTATTCTTCTACAAGATAAAAGTCAACTTTCGTTACCTGCAGCATGTCCACCATTTTCTTCAGCTCCATGGGCTTGATCCCAGATGCCTGTTGCATGGTGAAGCCCTTAAAGTTCTCAATTATGCAAAATCCATTAATCTGAGTCTCTTCGTTTTCCAGAAGCTTCTCCAGGATCACACAATAAGCTCTGAGGATCTGAGGTAACCACATTATTGAGACACTGTATTCATGTACACTTTTAAAAATAAAGGTATGCCATAAAAGAACCATTATGGTTCCCCAAAGACCATTTAAAAGGTTAACCATTTCTTAAATAGTCTGTAATACCTTTTTTGAAGAACGTTTTGTGCAACAGGTCCTAATGTGTACCATTAGGTACAGATATGTATACATTTGGTACAAATACTTTCACCTAAAGGATTATTAGGAACACCTGTTCAATTTCTCATTAATGCAATTATCTAATCAACCAATCACATGGCAGTTGCTTCAATGCATTTAGGAGTGTGGTCCTGGTCAAGACAATCTCCTGAACTGAATGGTAGAATGGGAAAGAAAGGTGATTTAAGCAATTTTGACTGAAATAACCACTCGTTACAACCGAGGTATGCTGCAAAGCATTTGTGAAGCCACAACACGCACAACCTTGAGGCGGATGGCCTACAACAGCAGAAGACCCCACCAGGTACCACTCATTTCAACTACAAATAGGAAATAGAGGCTACAATTTGCACGAGCTCACCAAAATTGGACAGTTGAAGACTGGAAAAATGTTGCCTGGTCTCGATTTCTGTTGAGACATTCAGATGGTAGAGTCAGAATTTGGCGTAAACAGAATGAGAACATGGATCCATCATGCCTTGTTACCACTGTGCAGGCTGCTGCTGGTGGTGTAATGGTGTGGGGGATGTTTACTTGGCACACTTTAGGCCCCTTAGTGCCAATTGGGCATCGTTTAAATGACACAGCCTACCTGAGCATTGTTTCTGATCATGTTCATCCCTTTATGACCACCATGTACCATCCTCTGATGGCTACTTCCAGCAGGATAATGCATCATGTCACAAAGCTCTAATCATTTCAAATTGGTTTCTTGAACATGACAATGAGTTGACTGTACTAAAATGGCCCCCACAGTCACTAGATCTCAATCCAATAGAGCATCTTTGGGATGTGGTGGAACGGGAGCTTTGTGCCCTGGATGTGCATCCCACAAATCTCCATCAACTGCAAGATGCTATCCTATCAATATAGGCCAACATTTCTAAAAAATGCTTTCAGCACCTTGTTGAATCAATGCCACGTAGAATTAAGGCAGGTCTGAAGGCGAAAGGGGGTCAAACACAGTACTAGTATGGTGTTCCTAATAATCCTTTAGGTGAGTGTATGTATATGAGGTGCAAAGCTGTACTTTTTGAAAGGGTACAGTCCCATTGACAGCAGGGGTACATATATTAACCATTTAATCTAAAAATGTATAAAACCACAAGCCATTTCAACATGCACCTCATCAAATGTGATCTCCTCATAGTCCCAATTCTCAATGTTGAAGAGCAGCACCACACGGCCGTATTTGTCTCGTCTTGACAGGATCCCTGGGTAACCGGCCTCAATGGTACTGCGCACAGCCTCTGGGGTCAGGTTTTCAAACAGCTCGGGGTAGTTTTGCCTGAAGCGCACATAACCTTGGGGAATGGACACCAATAACAATGGCTGTTTAAACATTCAGATTTACTTGAGATTCAACACAATAAAAGCCATATGCAAAAAGCCCATGTTGCCTGCTTACCCCTCATTAGCTCATAAGCCCTGTTTACTTCGTATTTTCTGGCACGGATGAATCTCACCAGCACAGCATCGGGTTGGTTCCCAAAGGTGTCCTGAACACCCTTAGCGACATCGTCTCCAGAGTCGGCCTTCTCCTTTATGATATTTCGGAGCTCTTTCACGGCTGACGTGCGCTTTTCGCTTGTTTCGTTGAGTTCATCTTTAGCCTGCGGGGACATTATGATCAGATTTGAATTTCGAAATGTTACTTGTGTTCATATTGCAGTAGATTTAGTGCCAATACTGTCATTTCTTTTTTAAGTTCATAACCGTGCACCTATAGCTCAATTGTTAGTAAGCAACACAAAGGTCATGGGTTTGTTTACATGCTGATGTAAAAATATTGAGTGCATTGTAAGTTGCTTTGGATAATAGCGTTTGCCAAATGTATAAAGTATAAGCAGTACTGTAATTGCTTATACAGTTTACATTATGATTGTGTCTTTTTCCCACTTTAAATCTGTGTATAAGGACGTACCTTTTGCACTGTGTGGTCGGGCACCCTGGCACAGGATCCAAACACCGGCCCGTGATCTTTGACCGTGAGGTGCTCCAGTTTGGCTCTGAGCGCTTGTTCCTCCTCCGACACCATCCGGAATGTTCCGCTCTGTGGACAATTACGAAAAAAGTGTTTTTGACATGAAACTGACGTGGGATCAGCAAAAAACACTCAAATCCTGATTTTGAAACAAACAATAGTAGCTCGAATCAATAGAAGCTAGTGTGGGTTGTAAGCTAAGCTCCCTCACATGAATTGCGTAAAGTCTGTAAACCTCCGTCGGAGATTGAAGATAAGCTACTAATACTAAGATCTGCCTTGTTCACAAAACATGTGTTCAACAATTCTACAAATGTGTGGAGCTTTGAAGGACCCTGGGTTTAGGGAGGATGATATCACATGATGTATGACATAAAAGTCTTTTCATACTCCGAATGACTAGCGAATTGTATTTTGGGACAACTAGATGAAAATATTTGGCATTTATTATTAAAAACAACATATAGTGCATTCAGGCTATACATTATGTGCATTTTGTGAGAATCAAACCAATGACCTAGGTGTTGTTCTACTAGTTGCTAGTTACTAGGATCTTATGTTTGGGTCCGGTCATTTAACGGTAATCGCAATGAAAAGGTTATTAGTCAGCAATTGAAATGCAGTATTTTCACAAATGTCACTTTAGTCATTTCATTGGTATTTAACAAATTAGTCTTTCGCTGCAAAACCCTCAAAGTACATGCAAAAATCTCCACTTCTAAAAAAAAGTCTCCAGTCAATCCACTTAAAAAAAGATTTGTTGGATTCACTTAAAAAAGTTCACTAAAATCTTTTAGTAAATTAAAATATTAGTTAACTCAAAGCAGTTGTGTAAAATATGTTGTATGAACTAAAATGTTTAAGTTAAATTAACCAAAAATTTTAAAGCAACCAGGTAACTCACTTTTTTAAGTTGAACCAACTTTTTTTACAGTGTGTCCTTACTCAATTAAGGTTAAAGGCTCAAAAATTTTGTTAATATCGTAATTCTGCCTACAAAGTTTTTTTCTGAATGGCCGAGGCTGGGATTAAGTGGATTTGAAGCTAAAATATTTGAAAAACATATAATACATTCCAAGAGTATTTGACCAATATCATCGTCTTATTTTTATCAGAGGTGGCCTTTAGCAGCATTGTATCTGAGCTCCATTTTATCTACATTTTGCTTAATTTGCATTTTATAAACACATGCATTTTACATACAAAATGTACTTACAACAACAGCCATTGCTTCCAAGACTCAGTGGACTGTTCTGATAAAAGAAATAAAGATATTTATTTACAACAAAGAAAGTTTATTTACCACTTCAACAAAAATCTAAAATAAAACAAAAAACCCTCTGTTATGGTAACCTATGGCTATAATAGGAATTGGGTATAGTATAAGATTATTTAAATATTTTGCCAGATTTAACATTGAAATTTATTAAAGTAACATTGAAAGTTTAACTAAAATACGAAAATCATCTTGTGCTTGTTTATGTAACAGTCACAAGTTATCTTATCCTGTTTCATTAAAAACAAAACTTTAAAATATCAAAGGATTATGCATCAAAATTAAATATTGAAAAATCAACATTATTAATAAACGCACATAACTAAATTACACAACCAAGTGAATTCCTCATATATGATGCTCCAGGAAAGAATGAAATTTACACTCACCTGGCACAATGCGGTGTGGTTGAAAGTACCAAATAAGTGAGGTGAAAAACAGCAGAATTCAGTCATTTGTAGTGTGACTGCTGATGGATTAACACCGTCATGTGGTATTATGCAGAGCAGATTTTATGTTAATCAGCAAAAGTACTGGGAAAATGTTAGAAAGAACAATAGCCTACAACCAATGACATCATCATCCTCATACAGAAGATGCTCTTTTAATCTGGTCAATGGGAACCTTCCTTCACCCCTCAATCTGAATAATTAAATGTAAAGAGCATCAAATTGAGCACCAATGAAAATAACTATATTTCTCACATCCAACGATGCATTCTGACATTTTTATTAGACAATATTTGTAGTATAAGCCTATAAGGTGCATAACACTGTATTTATAGTATGAATTAAAAACTCAAAAACTTTTAGATCAACAATGGAAATTGTCTGATGCAAACTCTTTTAAAAAACAAATACTGTATGAAGGTCTTAGTTATGGACACCCACTGGTTTGCATCTGGTTGTTAACAGTGCTGGTCATCTATCTTTGCTGTAACTTTTCACATCACCAACACATTCCTGCAATGACCAGTGGGGTGGCCATAATCCATTAAAGCAGGATTTAGGGTTTGTGTTACCGAAGAAGTGGAATTGCAGCACAATGCCCGTCTATGTGCTACCAGAGCCGCTCAGCATTTAGTTTATATTTGGACTCTTGTATAAAAGTACTTATACAATACTGCCTCTCTAAATAAACACAAGAATGATTAACTGTTAAAAGGACTAGTTGGCTATGAATAAAAAAAAATAATTAAAGGGATAGTTCACCCAAAAATGAAAATGCCGTCATCATTTTCTCATCATGTTGATAAACACAAAGAAAGATATTTTGAGTAATGTCCATTATCAAACCATTCATCAGCCCCATTTACTTCCATAGTACTATTTTTCCTACTGTGAATGGGGCTCATAATTGGTTTGGTTTCAAACACTCCTCAAAATATCTTCCTTTGTGGTCATCAGAACAAGAAAATTTATACAGGTTTGTTACAACATGAGGGTAAGTAAATAATGAAAGAATTTTAAAGGATTAGTCCATTTTCTTAAAAAAAGATCCAGATAATTTACTCACCACCATGTCATCCAAAATGTTGTTGTCTTTCTTTGTTCAGTCGAGAAGAAATTAAGTTTTTTGAGGAAAACCTTCCAGGATTTTTCTCATTTTAAAAGACTTTAATGGACCCCAACACTTAACAGTTTAAATGCAGTTTAAAATTGCAGTTTCAACGAAGTTTCAAACGACTCTAAGCGATCCCAAATGAGGCATAAGGGTTTTATCTAGCGAAACGATTGTCATTTTTGGCAAGAAAAATAAAAAATATGCACTTTTAAACCACAACTCCTCAACTTCCTCCGGTCCTGTGACCTCACGTAATTGCGTAATGACGTTGAAAGGTCACGTGTTACATAATATGACACGCACATTTGCGGACCATTTTGAACAATAAACTGACACAAAGACATTAATTAGTATCATTCCACATACAACAACATCGGAACAGCCTCTTTCTCCACACTTTTAAACACTGGGGCATAGTTTCGCATACGTCATTCGTGACCTCTTGACGTGATGATGTATTGCGTGAGGTCATGCTGGCACGTCACAGGACAGGAAGAAGACAAGAAGTTGTGGTTTAAAAGTGCATTTTTTTTATGGTTTCACTAGATAAGACCCTTATGCCTTGTTTCAGATTGTTTAGAGTCCTTTGAAACGGCAATTTTAAACTGCATTAAAACTAATAAGTGTTGGGGTCCATTAAAATGAGAAAAATCCTGGAATGTTTTCCTCAAAAAACATAATTTCTTCTCGACTGAGCAAAGAAAGATATCAACATTTTGGATAACATGGTGGCGAGTAAATTATCTGGATTTTTTTTTAAGAAAAAGGACTAATCGTTTAAGTTTTGGGAGAACTACCCCTGTAACTTTTGATTATAATGGTTCATAAGGAAGAGCTTGGGTCAGCATGTTTAGCCAGATGTAGAATGTGTAAACCAGCATTTAATAGATACTCACACATGCAAGAAATAACACATAAAATAAAGCATCACATCTTGGTTCAAGCACGTTTAAACCAGAATACAATCTATTCTCAGTTCTGGCCATTGTTTCAAAATGTCCTGTCTTATGATTTTCCTTTAAACCAGAGAACAAGTTAACAATTACAGCACAGTTATTATAGGGTCTTACAGAAATGCTGTTATGAACTATAGTGAGTGGTCAGAATAATGAATCCTTTTGTATTCATAATATTTTATTGAGACTTTTACAGCCAAACACCACAAAAGTCCCTTTCATGGCTGAAAGTGTGACATTATGGAAGTGGGTAAGTGCTATCCACAACTTGTAAGCAGCAGCAATTTAACATCATTTAACATTACATCTTGACAACAGTAACCTTACAAACATACAATTTCGTTCAAGTTATTCCTTAAAATAAACACTTGAGTTGTTTGTAAACACTTGATAAAGTTCAAGCTTTTTAACTACTTGAAAATTTAATCTTTCAAATCCCTTAAATGAACATTTTTAACTTTTACAAAGTTAAAAGGTATCCATATGATAATCACACGCTCTTTATAATAGTTTCATGTGCAATATTTTAGTTCTACAACCTGAGTTTCACTGTGTTCCCACAGTAATCTGGCAGTAATGAATGGTAACATGTCAAGTGTGGTGTGTAAAATATATTAAATAATGTTTAAATAACATACAAAATGAAATACAATTCACAGCCCTAAATATAAGGCTTTATGTTATATACTGCAATCCATCACAGATTCTGGCCAATACTGGTCCTGCATGTAGTGTTCCAGGGAGTCGTTGGGGTTTGAGGTATGGTCTATTGAATCTTGGGACAAGTCTTTTTCCCACTGGTCCTCCACCAGTTTGTACAAGTCCAATGTAGCACGAGCATCCTCTACGGAGCAGTGGCCCATTCTGCCAACCTGATAAACAAATAACCGTTTAGTGGCAAAAGCCTTTAAACATCAAACTTATTCTGTCCCCATGAAACAGAACAGAAATATCAAATATGCTATTTAAGATGATATAACGAGTATTACCTGTATGGTCCTACTAAGTAGCTTCTCAGCCAGTTTCTTCAAAGAGATGTTGCACCCATCACAGGCATCAAACAACTCATTTAGCAGGCTGCAGGAGCAGGTGTCTCTAACCATGTGTGTTGGGATGGAGATGTCCAGAACCTTAAGGTCATTATACAGGGAATGACCAATAATAATCTTGCCTTTCATGATGTCAAGGATCTAATGGAAATAACAAGTCACTTAGTAATGTTTACATTGAAACAAACATGCAAATACATGCTCTGAAGTAATCTTACCTCATTACGAGCATCCTCAAAAGGTAATGCTTGCGCTAAATGATGTTTCCTAATGCCACTCCATCTCGTGCGATAATTTGTGACTGGATGCTGAGGCAAAATATATTTGTCATAGACAACACGACCATAATAATCTACCATGCTGCAGCGTGCCACTTCACTACACTTGCCACCAGGCCCGGTGCCCACCATTTCACAGTCCATGGCTATTATGTTTAAATGGTCGATTCCCACACATGGTGAACTCCTGCCACTGGTGGATGGACTGATCCCTGATGAAAAGCCACTGTCAACCTCCCAGCTGTCATTGAGAAATAGTGCAGATTTAGCTTCTTCAGTCCTTTGTGGGTTATTTTTGGGCCTTTTGATTTGTAAATCATTTCCCTGTTCTAATAAAGACAAAACATCACTTGGTCTAGCACATTGCTCTTTATTTTCTAGAATATCATTTAATTTTCTTTTTTTCCCTCTTTGTTCACACGGAGTTTCCATGGCATGAGATTTCCTTTTGCTCTTTTTCCTCCGCTTACGTCCATTTGCTTGCTGGGAAATCATGGTTGTTTTTTTTGTTGGTCCTTTCCGAAATATTCTGATCTTCAACAGGGCTAATGAGGAGGTGTCTCCAGGGTAAAGCTGACATGACACTTTGTGAATTTACATCTGTCAATACAGAGAATACTTTTGTCAACACCCACATATATTAGATATGGCCAAATCAAGTCGCAAAACATTAAAATACTAAGTCTTTTTACTACAAGACAAACGTGACACGTGTGTTTCAGGCTTTTAAGTTAGCGGATACGCTTACAAGATCGATATTGACTTAATAATCCACAATACGTAAACAAACAAGATGAAATATGGCAAATAGAAATAATCTATAGATAATAGTTGCAATATGATCATTCAATAAAGCGACAAAGCACTGGCTAACCACACAGGCCACGAGACTAACGTTAGCACTTACATTTTCTTGCCACCGATTTCTTCGCATACAATATAAATACTGTAAATAATTACATTAGAGAACATTCTGACAAAATACGCTAAACAAAACATTTAAAGTCATCGTAGTATTTTAATAATTTCAAACAATAGTACAAACCTCTGCCAACACGTGGACCCGGTGAGCAGTAGCAGCAGCACTGAACATGCCGAGACATGACAAAAATTCGAAGATATGATTGGTCGACGCGTTTGAGCCGTATTGATGCTGATTGGTCAAAACAAATGCCAGCGCGCCAAACACGGATGTGCATTTAAGGGCAGTGACGTTTTTATTACGTCAGAGATGCCAGTGTAGCGTCTGAAGATGGATTTGTTTGAGGAAACAAGTTAATTTATCTGTTATTTATTGTTTTGTATTGGAGTTATTAGTTCACAGTTGAATTTCTTTTGTTTTTGACATTTAATTAATCGAAAATACGACAATTTTCCTCACTCGCATATGAAGACTCGCTTTTTTGCTGCTAAATAGCTAATAGCTTCAACACCGCGTGGAGTGGGCATGACTGTAAGCTGGCTAAAGGTAAATACATAAAATTCACGATTTGTTGTAACCCAGTCTGTCAATACATGGCAGCATTTTTTCATGAAATCAAAGACAACCGTGTCTCCACTAGATGGCCTCGTCCTACAAGCAGCAGCAAACCCCCTGTTAACTTGCACCGATTGGATGAACGTAGGGCAGGCCAACCTCCTGAAATCACTACAAATCCTTTTATCTGCCCAATCTGCCGCTTTCCTTACCATTATGCCCTCCCATTTCCTCTCCCCGTGCCTGTGAACCCACCATGAGTGGAGAGTGTAATCCAACTGGATTACAGTGTAAATTGGGTGATGGAGGATTGGGCTCTGTTAGTGAGTCTCAACGCAGGACACCATTGTAGTGACTGCACTGATCAGGGTTTCCTATTTGTGTGGATTGAATAAGTGTTTATTGTAACAGGGATTATTTCATAAAACCACACATTTTGCAGAGCATCTATCAGAAGTTAATGGAGTAGATCATAACACATTGATTGGATTGGATATAAAAAAGAAGACACGCTCAGAAAATTTATTGGATTACTTTGTTTATCTGTTTCATCCTGACTATGATGAGCATTGATTAGTTTACTTTGTCCAGGGAAAGTTTTTGGATGATCTAGAAGAACATGACTCTTCTGATGTGGCTAACCAGGCCTTCTGGACACTTTTGGATGTTCAATCTGTACAGCTGATGTGGACCTCTGAGTGGTCCAGGGAGAAATATGAAGCGATTTCAGACAGCATGAGGAAATATGCAAATGGAAGTCGGGATATATTTTTAGTAGGAATATTGGAGTAGTGGATACGGACTCTTGATAGTACCGATACGGCACTTAAGGATGGTCGTCAGCATCATGTGTTGCAGAAGATTTTCTTGGGTTATATTCCTCATGGTCTATGTAGGCTGGCTCTGTATCTCTACCCATGCTCAAATGAGGATTCCACCTGAAACGTAAGATTTACCTTTGAATTGCAGCAAACTGTTTGGTCTAAATCTCTCATACTTGATGATTTGTGAACAAACAGTACTACGGTATTACAATAACAGATTAGTAGTAGATACTGGTAATTAAAGGGACAGTTCACCCAAAAATTTTTATTCTGTCATCATTTTCTCACTTTCATGTTGTTACAGATCTAAATAAAAAATTTTGTTCTGATGAACACGAGTAAAGATATTTTCAGGAATGTTTGTAACCACACTGATCAGAAGCACCATTCACTTTTATAGTAGGAAAAAAGAATACTATGGAATTGAATAGGGCTCGTGAACGGTTTGGTTACAACATTCCTCAAAATATCTTCTGTGTTCATCAGAACAAAGAAATGTATAGAGGTTTGTAACAACATGAGAGTGAGTTTTCACTTTTTTGGCGTGATCTATCTCTTTAAAATGTATAACAAAAATAGGCACTAAAAGAAAATAGGGTTTTAAATAGTTTCCAGTGTGCAATTTGTTTTACTTTAAAACAAATGTTGGGTTATTTTTCAATCCAGCATTGGGTCAAAAGGTACGAACCCAATCCGCTAAGTAAAATGAACCCAGAAAATATTTATATTTGACCCAACAATGGGTTAAAAAAAATTTTTTTAGGTTGAAACATCCCAGCATAGGTAAAATTTGTCAACTACCACCAAACCTTGAAAGCTCACATAACACACACTGTTTCTGCATTTCTGATGTTAATCTGGAGTACCTATAGAGTAGTATGACATCCTTTATATCTCCAAAGAGTCTTTAGTTGAATCAGATTTATAAAAGAAAGATTAGCTTTACCGAATCTTTCCGATAACGTACAAAATAATGAAGAAGGAGGAGTTACTACTGCGGGAGGAGCGAGTACGAGTCATACAACACTGTTTAACTTATGATTCACTACATGTTTGTGTCGTTTATATAATATGCACGCGCCTATTTCCAACATAAGACAGAAGGCTTACTTACCGCATGCAACTCATGACCCGGTTGGGACTTTTCAATGAAATCCACCGCATCAAACACACACGAAAAAACTCCGCTGCTACCCCGGATAATAAACTATATCCATTGTTTCCATAAGGCTGGCTTTCTTCTCCTTACATCCACAAACACACTTCTGCTTTCGTGCCATTGTTGAGTTTTGAAATTAAACAAAGCTGTCCCGTGATGTGATGTTTGTAAGTTCTAGCGTCTCCCGCTGATTGACGGGTGGGGGGGGGGGGGGTTCCGGGGGAAAGTGCCCATAAAAAGAAGTGATACGTATAGAAACCCCTGAAACGTCAGCTGGACCCGTAATCGAAAAAATGTTCCGAAACTTGTACGAACCCTGAAGAAGTGCATTCGGCACAGAAATACTCTGTAACATGCCCAATTGCTTTTTTGACACTTTGTCTACGTTTAACATGAGGAAACGACTCAATAACTGTGTTAATAAGTCAAAATGCATGAAAGACCATTGAACCACCCCTTTAAAAACAAACTACAAACCTTTGATAAAATATTAATGTTGTTTCCATTGTGTAACTGCTATACAGTTTTTATGATGGTATTTAGCCAGTGGTTTGGTTACTGCCTTGGATATCTTCTGGGAAATAATTTGCACTTCGCTTAAGTCCATGCCTATTGGAATTTCAAATGAGGCAAGGAGAGAAATTGCATTGGAGAGTTGTGTGATCATTTTTAGTAAATCCCTGATCAACAGAGTTTGTCGAGGTGTAAAATGTATTTCTCTCGGGACTTGGAAGTCGTTCATAGCAGATGGCGGACACTTCTCGACATAAGCGGCAGTGAAATATTTTAAGGTGGAGACACATTTTGTGGATGTATTTGGTTTTTCCAACATTATTATAGTGAATAGAAACATGCATAATTTTCTCATCATCACATTTGAAAAGTAGGTCGTGGTGTTTAAAAAAAATAATAATGTGAGTCATAATGATGGTGGATTCTGATTGGCCCATACAAGACCCTAAAACCTAAAGTAGTGTAATTTGCAAGGAACACTTTCAACTATAAGGTTAATGTCCTGGCTTTAAGCAGATGAACTGATACCTCTGATAATGCCCTCTGGATAACAGCCAGAAACACAAGCTAGCTCACAGATGGTCATACGGGGTGTTAGCCATGTGCGGACAGGAACTTCATATGAGAGCCTGTGAGCCTTCCCCCGAGTCTTATCATCAACATTATTCACATGCATTATAATTTTACAGTTATGTCACGTACTGTGGCCTAGTTCACCATGTAACAACATAAAACATATTTCAAGCGTGCACAATATCTTACTTAGGAATATATGGTACATGTTTTATTCCTTTAGTATTGTTTTTTAGTATGTGTATTGTTTGTTTTATTTTACATAACTAATTAAATTAAGAATTGATTTTGATTCCCTATATATTTCCCTTCCCTAGCCACTTGTAATTGTGTCATAATCCGCAATGTTGCCAAGCCATTAACCTAATTCCTTACTTCCTCGCGATCCAAGACTCTCTCAAGTCAACAGAGATGCTTTCACACTGACAACCTAATGGAGAGGTCACTTCTCCATGCATCAGAAGTGCTGACAAGAGGCTTTCGAGAGAGTTGTCTTGTCTCAAATTTATAAGAATAACCAAAATGCTTTATGTTTCCACTTTTTCGAATAGAGGATGACAGGGAAGTTTTACTATATAGACCATTTATTTAAGTTTGTTTGCTAAATTTACAGTCACTTACATTCTGGCTGTGCTTGGACTGTGCTTCAATGCAGGATTTGCTCTTTGTCGAAATCCACAATTAAAGGACAAGTTCGGTCTTTTACACTTAAAGCCCTGTTTTCAGATTGTTTATGATGAAATAGAACGGTTTGACTGAAATTTGGACATATGATGCTGCCCCGAGAATTTTTGGGTGTATGTTGTATCACCTCCCACCTCTACAATGGCTGCATAGGTGCACTGGAACAATCCTTCCTAAAATGCATTAAACTTTCGTTTACAAAGACGTAAAACTCTCCGAGTGGTCAGGGGAGTTCACTGATATGCTCACCAAAAATCGCTGCAAAAGATGCTTTCCAACAGGTTTTATCGTTATTTTATGAACAACTCCATTGACTTTTATTGGATATTAGATGTGCTGTGAGGTATGGTATTACTCCGCGCCGGGAACGTTGTTTGTATTCTTGCAATTGGCAAAGGCGGATTATCGCACCAACTGGGCTGGAGTGTCTATTATTCAAGCTCTCAGCGGAAGAATGTCAGGTGTGAGGTGTTTGGAAAAATAGGTCCACAAGTTTACAACGAATGCTAAAACACCTGTTGGAAAGCATCTTTTGCAGCGATTTTTGTGTAGGTGAGTTTCATGTCTTTGTAAACGAAAGTTTTTTGCATTTTAGGAAGGATTGTTCCAGTGCACCTATACAGCCATTGTAGAGGTGGGGGGTGACACAACAAACAACCTGAAAATTCTTGGGCCAGCATCATATGTCCAAATTTCAGTCAAAACTGTCTATTTCATCATAACCAATCTGAAAACAGGGCTTTAAGTGTAAAATACCAAACTTGTCCTTTAATGTTTAGAGATCAATAGATTACTTGGAATCATATCAAGTCATTAGGGGCCATCTCCATGACTATTATGTATATTTGCATCATACTTATTTGGTTTGTGTAACACAAAAGATGGTAGGCAGGATTGTTAGGGACTGACAGTTGCCATTCACTTCCATTGAACAGAGCAGTGTTAATATTCGTTTCATGCATGGAAGAAAAAAGTCATAGGGGTTTGCCCAGCAAGCAATAGCCGCATTTCCCCGTCTAGGTTAACTATAGACCCGATATACTTTGGCAATGAGTAACCCACTTCTAGCCAATTAGATGTTTGATATCCATCATGTAAGTAAACTCAGCACAGCAGTGATTACAAGGTGTTTGGTTTTATTTATTTATTTATAGTTAGACCCAAATTTTGCCTTGTTTTAGACGTTTTGACTGTGCTAGGATGGCTAATAGATGTCTTTGAATTGCTAAATTGCTTGCTGGGTAATGAGTGAGTAAATTATCACAATAATTTATTCATGGCTGTGCTATTCCTATGTTTACCATTTTTTAGTACAGTAGATTTGCTTTGTTTGCCGTTTGCGCAGCTACCCGCTTAATTCAGTAGCGACTACATAACTTTTCAAGCAGATTGTTTGTATTTCAGGGTTCAAAAATGGGCCAATACTCTTTCAGAGCAAATAAATGCCATTGCGTCAAAATATTCTGGAGCTGCTCTCTTACAAAAGGTAAACATGCACATACGTATCATCTTGTTCTGCTAGGAAAACTTGACATGTATTCACAAAGAGCAATGCTTGTGCTGTAAAAGTCCTCTTGGTTTGTGCAGAAACTCAAAGACGTCGAGCCCATTATTAAAATTGAGGAGTTGGATGGAGCACGGCTGGTTCTGGACTTTTCCGATGAAATCGAGAGAATGCTGGGAAGCAAGATGAAATCTGTAAAGGTCAATATGAAATGTATATTTTCAAGCAACTTTGCATACGCTATTGAAATTTTATTAAGTATAATATTGTTTTTCTGTTTGTACTCAGAGGCTTGCAGACACAGCTGAGGATGCCGATTTGTATCACGAGTTCAATGCATCATTAAAGGTAACAAACTAAAACACATTTTGGCCTTGTTACCACAGTCACCTTTCACTTGCTCACTGGAGGTCATATGAATTACTGTCACAAGTGTGTATACATATGGGTAAACAAATGTGTTGTATTAGAAAATTGTACTGTGTCTTAAAAACAGTATGTATTGTTTTGACCTGACTGGATATGGTACATTTAACTTAGCTGAAATACAAAGCTATATAGGTCAATTTTAGGATAGGACAGGATTTAGGTGAGATACAAATACAAATTTGGCCTATTGCTACAAATATACCCATGCGACTTATGACTGTTTTTTGGGCCCATGGTTACATATTATTTACACTGCATTGTCTGAAAATATTGTATGGTAAGTATTTTGTGCTATATGCTTTTGTCAGTTTGACTATTACAATTCGTTATTGGTGAATACTATGGACGAAGAGGGAAATTTCATCGAGCTTGGAGGTGAATTTCCACTGGAGGAGAATGAGCATTTCAACAAGCTTCCCGTTAACACTTTAATGAGCGCCATCCAGGTTCCGACCAATGTCTACAACAAAGGTATGATTGCAATGAAATACGCCATACAAGAGCTATTTGGATGATATTCAAATTAATAATCTACATAATCTACAACTGTTTAATAGAGAATCTCCATGATTATTGCAATTTTCTGTACAAAATGTTTGAGTCAGCAACGTCATGTATCCAATTTTGATTGATCTTGAACACTTGAGATGTATTCATCGTTATTGCACATACATTTTAATGACCATAAAAATATTCATACATCAGGCCGCAGGAATTTCTAACACACTTTCTGTCATTCCTGCTAATTCCAGCTCCAGAGATTCTTAATGGAGTGTATATGTCCGAGGCCTTGAATGACGTGTTCATAAGTAACTTTCAGAAGGATCCAACGCTCACGTGGCAATATTTCGGCAGCTCAACAGGGTTCTTCAGACTTTATCCAGGCATGATAACATTCTGCTTTCATAATTTAGCATAGCTTGTTCCTGCAACGTCAATGTAAACTACAGCTAGACTACAGTGTTAAGAGTCAGTTTTGCTTGTCTTATCATTACTTAGGAATAAAATGGACCCCCGATTCAAATGGCGTTGTTTCGTTCGACTGCAGAAACAGAAACTGGTGAGACCAACAAGCTTCTTGACTTGAACAGAAATAGTCATACAAATACATAAAGTACACAATGTAACATTTCCGTGAGAAATTGCTGATTTTGGTATGACATTGTATTTAGATAAATGTATAGTGGATTTTTGCATGCATCTATATTCAACAAAGTCCCTGATGCAATGTGCAATGCAGGATTATCTGTGTGGATGCCACCCAAATGTCTGCTTGTGGTAGCACAGCCAGTTAGGCCCTGATCCCACTAAAAGACTTTAATCTCATTCTTAAGTGGTTAGCAGCTCATCCGCCAGGTTAGTAGGACTGACGTAGCCTACATACGCGACTGCTTATTTGGTAGTAAATTATTTTTATAAATCGGGATAAACACATCAGTACGAAAATGACATGACTAAAAAACAACCTGTTGGGTTTTCATTTACCTATGCTGTTTATATATATATATATATATATATATATTTGGCCAGTTTTGCCTTTATTAAACAGTGAGGCTAGGAGAGGACAGGAAAGTACAGGGAGGAGAGGGGGGTATGGGATCGGCAAATGACCAAGAGCGGGTAATCGAGCACCACATGTCGGAGCCCTGCCCACTACACCATCGGCTCCGACATGCTGGGTTGTTTTATCCCAAAATGCTAGGTCTAATATAAAGGGTTAACTTGTTAACCAGTGTCCCTTTTTGTCCCAACACTGGTTTAAAAATAACCCAGCATTTTTATAGTGAAGTGACTTTGTGTGACCCACCTTTCCAGTTTGAAGACCCCTAAGACTAACATAAAACCTATGTCTTAACAAGCATTTAACATTTGTAGCTAGCAGTTAATTTTTTATTGCAGTAAGATTTAATTTAGCCTGTCCCTAGTGGTCCCAAACCAGAAAAAAATCCTCCCTTCTTCTGTTGAAGGTATATCCAGGCTGCCACCTCTCCTAAGGATATCGTCATCGTGGTTGATGTCAGTGGCAGTATGAAGGGTCTGAAAATGACCATTGCCAAACACACCATTAACACTATCCTGGACACTCTTGGCGAAAATGACTTTGTCAATATTATTGCAGTAAGAGCATTCTTTGATTTTCATGTATTATCACTTTTGTTATTTTGCATATTAAAATACAATGTCGCCATTATGTATGCCTTCTTCTTAGTACAGCGATTATGTCCGCTATGTGGAGCCCTGTTTTAAAGGAACATTGGTGCAGGCAGACTTGGACAATCGCGAGGTAAGTCGATTATCCACTTTACCTGATCCTGAGGAACTAAGCCAATGACTCCAATTACCCAAGCAAGATACCTGTTCACTGCCATACCCCCAAATGCACTCATGTAAACCTCGTACACATTTTTTTAAAAACAATATATATTTTTTTCAGATTATTCTACTTGTTGCACTTGTTGTACTATAGTTTGCTGTTGTTCTAAACCGATAGTTCCTCCCAAAACTTGGTTTAAAGGAAAACACCACAGTTTTTATATATATATATTTTACTAATATTTTACTATGTTCTTACCTCAACTTAGACAAATTAATAAGTAGCTATCTTTTTTCAATGCGTGCACTTAATCTTTGTACAGCGCGTCGTGAATGTGTTAGCATTTAGCCTAGCCCCATTCATTCCTTAGGATCCAAACAGGGATGAATTTAGAAGCCACCAAACACTTCCATGTTTTCCCTATTTAAAGACTGTTACATGAGTAGTTACACGAGTAAGTATGGTGGCACAAAATAAAACGTGGCGATTTTTTAAGCGGGTAAAAAATAAGAACTATATTGAATGGCGGAAGAGCACTTAGTTTCAGCAATTCAATTCAATTTTATTTATATAGCGCTTTTCACAATTGTTAATTGTTGCAAAGCAGCTTAACATGAGTAAAGGTAGGGGAGAACACAGAAAATCAGTAGATAATATAAGAAGTAGAATATTGCGGCTAAGGATAAACCGTACAAGCGAGCGTAGTAATAATGTAACATATACAGTAAAGTGCTTAAGTTAAGCCAAAGTTGGCTGACTTTCCCAGGGACGAAAAAACCCCCTTGGAGCACTTTGACCTCGGCACGCAGTAACATAATCACTCCTGAGTACTCCTGACTACAGCACTCCGCCAAGGTCGAAGTGCTGCAAACTAAGTGTACACATTGAAAAAAGACAGGTATGTATCAATTCGTCTAAGTTGAGGCAAGAACACAGCAAAACATTGAAAAACGGTGGAGCCTTCCTTTAAGCCAAAGGTACTGTATGGGATTTTTAGCAGGATCTAGCAGTGAGATTGCGAATTGCACCCAACCTCAATTTGGAAATGCAATGAGAAGCTACGGTAGCTGTCACAGGACAAACATGTCGTCGTCAATGTACTGTAGAGACAAAACGCACTCTGTAGAACAGTTTGTCCATTTAGGGCTACTGTTAAAACATAGCGGCGACTTCCATGTAAGGGCACCCGCTGTGTATGTAGATAAAAACGGGCCTATTTACTACGGTAATAAAAACAATACAGTTCGTTATGTAAGGTTTTTATATACCACTAATAATATAGTTATGTATAGTATATTGCATTTATGTCAAGATATTATTCTAAAAGTTACACATTGCACCTTTAACAAAAACAAACAGCAATGTTTTAATAGTATCACAGTGTTTACAGTTAAAGCAAATTTATGGTGCAAATAACTTAATTATATTGCATTTTTACCCAAACTGAGCTTTTTCTGTGACACTAGTCCCATCCTCTTTCTGTTGTTGCTTTTAGTCATGTTATAACCTAGTGTGTGAGTGATCTGATGTGCTTATTTGTTTGTTATATATCAGAGAGCAAGTAGGGACGTACTCTAATCTCTGGAATTACAGTCAGATACGGAATTACAGCGCGATTGGATACTGAACCCATTGTACGTTGCAAATATTTTTATTTTGTGTCACTCATGTGAGTTAAAAAAACAGTTTCTTGTTGACCCATCTGTTTGACTTGGATTTAAAGAATATAAAGCATGTACCGGGGCTTAAAATGCTGATGCATCAGCTGAGCTGGTAATGATATTGAACGTCACCCAACATCTGCTCGAGCTGCTGATACAGATCCTCCAAGAAATACCCTGGATGACAGCAACATAAGATCCTAACCTTATCCAATGTTTTTCCATTTTTGCTGTTACAATACACACACTACTATATCACATTTGATTTCAATGTTGTTTGAAATGTTTCACCCTACTCTTACTTTGCTTTCAGCATTTCAAACTGCTTATAGATGAACTTCAAGTGAAGGGAGAAGCAACCGTCAAAAAAGCCATGAAGGAGTCTTTCCGCATCCTTGCTGACGTTAGTATCATTCCCAAAATTGGTATAATCGGATACACATACATATTCAAACATATGCGTACAGTGCCAGCCGTCAGCATGCTTCCTCGGTTTCTTTTCCTGTCTCCTGTAGGCCAGAGCAAATGGTCAGGGCAGTCTATGCAACCAAGCAATTATGTTGATCACAGATGGAGCCATGGAGGATTTCCAATCTGTGTTTGAAGAGTTCAACTGGCCTGACAGGAAGGTAACACACAATCTGCTCGCTTTGTAAATGGAATGGAACTTACATTTACTTAATATACAGAGATTATTACACACTTTGTTGATATTTGTGTTTGTGAAAAACACAGAAAGAGATTTATTTGTGTTAAAATGTTGTTGATAATATATTATCTGTTATGTACAATCTGCCGTTTTCTTGGGAATAGTGATACAATTACAGTAACTAAACATAAATGGTGTTGTCATGGTGTTTTACAGGTTCGTGTTTTTACTTATCTTATTGGCAGAGATATGACCTTCTCAGAAAACACCAAATGGATTGCCTGCAACAATAAGGGTGTGTATTTCCTATGCAATTGTGGACTGTTATGAATTATTTTGATTGACATTTACAATTAAGTTATAATTAATCTTCCTCTCTTTTGCCATCACTGTACTGTATTTTTTATTTTTTTTTACATGGGTTTAAGTAAAATGATCTCAAACTGACATTACCTGCCAAATACCTGTCTAAATTGTACCTGGCAGCTATATTTATAAGTCATTATTATGAGCTTATTGTTCAGGGTAATATAAGGAAATATTAAATAAAAACATTTATTTGCTTGTTGAATGAATGATTTTTGTTAATTTTTAGCAAAAAAAAATACAGTTTTTTTAACAGTACTGAGCCACTGCCTGATATGAATGTTTTTTTTTTTGTTTCACTGGTCTAATTTTCATCAACATGTTTTTTCCCACATACTTTTATTACAGTGAGAAATTACAGTCTTTAAAATCTTATGGTGTGTTTAATTTTGCAGGATATTATACTCACGTCTCTACACTGGCTGATGTACAGGAGAACGTTATGGAGTATCTTCATGTTCTTAGTCGACCAATGGTCATCAACCATGACCATGACATCATCTGGACTGAGGCGTATATGGACAGTGTGGTAAGTGTAATGTTGTGCTAAAAGCCAGTAAAAATATTAATTTTAAGAAGTTAGATCAGATTAAAGTGCACCTATTTCATTGCTAAAAACAATGTTATTTTGTGTATTTGGTGTAATACAATGTGTTCACGTGGTTTATGGTTCAAAAAACACATTATTTTCCACATACCGTATTTTTGTAGCTCCAGATTTCACTCTCTTCCTGAAATGCACTGATTTTGTACAAAACTCGTCGATTTGAATGATGAACCCCTGATTGGCCCGCTAATCTGTACGTCGTGATTGGCCTGAATACCTCTGACGTCAGCCAGAAATGTGATCCCCCTTATTATGTTTGAAAGATACAATGCTGACAGGAGTTCGAAGGGGGAGGAATTATGATAATGTCGGTCTTGTCTACATCACCAATCCCAGGAAGTAAACTGTTGCCTACAATCCGTATGTTTGTTGTAGTCCAAAAAAAGAGATTTACATTGATGATAACTCGCGTAATCGTTTACTTTAGGGTTTGTACCTTTTATATATCGTTAACATGTACTAACACACACTTACACACCAAAGGAGATTTAAAAACGTGAATTATACAATAGGTGCTCTTTAAAATAATTTTCAGTCAATTTCACATAGCGTGCCAATAGATTTTTAAGTTTTTTTCTCACATTTAGCTAAATTGTAAGAGCATTGTGTTAGCAGCTTGAAGGCCATGGGTTCGATCCCAGGGAACAAATAGACCCTGCGCGCGCATTACGGCAACAGAAGTGGTGTTATTCCCCATTGGTTCTAACATGTTAGCAACTCAGAAAGTTTATTAAAATGGTTTCCCAGCATCAAAATGACTGGTTGTTGCATTTGGTTGCACTACTATAATATATATATATGTATCTGGCAACTTTATTTTTGGCCATCTGCTAACGTCTTCTATCCACTCCACTATAGTACACGGATCTGGTAGCTGTGTTGAAAAAGTTGATAAAGTCAACTTTTTAAAATAACTTTCTCTGTCTGTGTTGCTTCACTGCTGATTCTTGCCATACTTCCATTGCCTAAATGCGCGCGCATACGCTGCCACGTCATCATTGTGTACAAACAGTAAAAGGGTCTATACTGATAAAAGAATAAAAGCATCTGCCAGAGGTATAAATGTGACCATGGACCACAAAACCAGTCGCACGTGTATATTTGTAGCAATAAATCAACAATTCATTGTATGGTAAAAATTATTCATTTTTTATGCCAAAATCAATAGGATATAGAAAGATCATGTTCCATAAAGATATTTTGTAAATTTTCTACCGTAAAATCTAAAAAATTATTTATCATTAGTAATATATGTTGCTAAGGACTTCATTTGAAGAACTTTTTTCCTCGATATTTAGATTTTTTTGCACCCTCAGATTCCAGATTTTCAATATTGAAATATTGTCCTAATAAACCAATCATCAATTGAAACTTATTTGTTCAGCTTTCAGATGATTAAAATCTCATTTTCATAAAATTGACCCTTATTTGTGGTCCAGGGTCACACATTTCAATGACTCTTGATGGCTTGTATATGTTTACGTGATCAGATCATGTAACGTGTTTGTCCACATTTACACCATGTGTCACGAGATTCAGTACAGATGTTAATACCAGCTACAGTGAATTTGTTGTTTTATTTGTGCTAACTATGTTCTATCCATCACCTTTATCTTCATCACACAGCTTCCTAACACTAAAGAGGTAATGAGTTTTAGAGACCGTAGAATAGCTCCAGTAGCCTGTTGGACTACATTCATGTCACATAAGCCATAGTACTTGCTCAAATAGAAATGCCTAAATAGAAGACAAAGACTTTAGATATTTAGCCTGTGGTCCATGACTATTGTTGTAGGCTAGATCCTGGCCAGAATACCAGTATTATGACTCCCCCTACTGTTTGTTGTCATTCATCTCCTGAAGTCAATCTTATGAGGTCAAGTATTCAACCAATTAAAGTCAGCGCATTGAGTCATGAAAAATAAGGGGCAGGTTTTTGAAGTAAGGATTTATGACGTTGGCCAATAAGTAAAATTGTCACTGAGACAGAGTAAGTTATTACATTTCTCCCTTAGGTGTTCAAAAGCAAAGCACACAGTCTGCTGCTCATGACGTCTGTGGCCATGCCAGTGTTCAGTAAGAAGAAAGAAACACTTTCTCATGGCATACTGCTAGGAGTTGTGGGAACTGATATCCCTCTTTTGGAAGTCATGAAAATAGCCCCACGATATAAGGTATAATATATGGTTTCGTTCATTTAACATTTCCTTATATCCAGTGTGACCCTGTCTGTGAAAACACAGCTTAAGTTTACTCCTACATCCCACATAATAAAAAAACATGTGAAAATAAATCTTATAATATTGATTTGAAACTTGGATGCTCCTAATCTCATCATTAGATTATGAGACTTTAACTTGAATTTCACAGACAGGGGTCACATATAAGATTTTGGTAGCACTGTTCATC
The DNA here is from genome assembly GCF_027580225.2 of Misgurnus anguillicaudatus. NCBI lineage: Eukaryota > Metazoa > Chordata > Actinopteri > Cypriniformes > Cobitidae > Misgurnus > Misgurnus anguillicaudatus. The sequence continues at coordinate 19,918,492 of NC_073342.2, read as the reverse complement.
ATTTAGTAAATGCTCACAGTGCTCATGAATCCTTTAGCTTGGTACACATGGCTATGCGTTCCTCATCACAAACAATGGATACATCCTGGCACACCCTGATTTGAGACCTCTGGTGAGTCTATCTGAATCTTCTTACTGTTTTGATCACAAGGTAACCTGACCTGTAGATATTGACCTGCAATCAACTAATATTTATGAATTATCTCACTTGCTTCTTCCATGTTGTTTGGTAACAGTACTATGATGGGAAGATTTTAAAGCCTAAGCCGAACTACAACAGTGTAGATCTGTCAGAGGCAGAATGGGAAGACAAAGAAGACAGTGTGAGTTGTCCGCACATAAACACACACACCCTGTAGGTATTTTCACTGTTTTAAGTCTTCATGATGTCCTGTTGTCTTCACAGCTAAGAACAGCCATGGTGAAAGGAGAAACCGGTACTTTGACTTTAGATGTGAGGGCAGCTGTTGATAAAGAGGTGAGGTTTTTATATAAGAATTGGTCCTAGTGACATTTCACCCAATAAATAATAGAAAATAACAAAATTATATTATTTGTACATTCCAGAAAAGACCCTTGTTTCTAAAAAATGATTATTTCTACACAACTATCAACGAGACTCCTTTTAGGTATGACATGCTTCCTACTCTTTAAAAAAATGCTGGGTTATTTTCAACTCAGTACTGTGTCAAAAAGGGACGAGCCCAGCCGTCGGGTTCAGTTAACCCAGAAAGTGTTTCTATTTGACCCAACAACTGATTAAACAACCCAGCATTTTGGATTGAAACGATCCAGCATTTTGGGTTGAAATGACTCAGCATTTTGGGTTGAAACGACTCAGCATTTTGGGTTTTAAACCGCCACAGCATTTTGGGTTGAACCGACCCAGCATTTTGGGTTGAAACAATCCAGCATTTTGGGTTGAAACGACCCAGCATTTTGGGTTGAAACGATTCAACATTTTAGGTTAAATGATCCAGCATTTTGGGTTGAAGTGACCGAGCATTTTGAGTTGAAGCGACCCAGCATTTTGGGTTGAAACAACCTAGCATTTTGGATTAAAAAAACAGCATTTTCAGTTGAACGACCCAGCTTTTTGGGGTCAATTACAACCAAAATGGGTTGAGTTTCTCCTTTATGGGTTGAGTTTCTCCTTTATTGACCCAATGCTGGGTTGAAAATAACCTATTTATTACATTTAGAAATATGATAAAGACCCAGCTTTTTTGGTTGAAACGACCCAGCATTTTGGGTTGAAACAACTTAGCTTCTTGGGTTGAAACGACCCAGAATTTTGGGTTGAAACAACTCAGCTTTTTGGGTTCAATTAAAACCCAGTGGGTTGAGTTCCTCCTTTATTGACCCAATGCTTGGTTGAAAATAACCCATTTATTACATTTAAAAATATGAGAATGACCCAGCTTTTGGGTTGAAACGACCCAGCATTTTGGGTTGAAACAACTCAGCTTTTTGGGTTGAAGCGACCCAGCATTTTGGGTTAAAACGACCCAGCTTTTTGGGTTCAATTACAACCCAATAGGTTGAGTTCCTCCTTTATTGAGCCAATGCTGGGTTGAAAATAACCCATTTATTACATTTAAAAATATAACAATGACCCAGCTTTTTGGGTTGCAACAACCCAACTTTTTGGGTTCAAACGACCCAGCATAGGTTCAATTACAACTAAATAGGTTGAGTTCGTCCCTTATTGACCCAATGCTGGGTTAAAAACAACCCATTTATTACATTTTAAAATATGATAATGACACATTTTGAGTTTTGGTAAATTCAATACCTTTAGTAGACCTCCAGATGATGTATTGTGTTTCATGTGTGGTTTCAGTTTTGGTATGGTGCTTACAAGAGGTCACGGACAGTACATGTTTTTTGGAAATGTTTCTGTGGAGGAGGGTGAGTTTACCCTATGATTAATAGCTTGTGTGAGATATGGGGTTTTCTTTAAGTGTGCACACTTTTGGCCCTGTAGGCACCCTTAAAATAGTTTCTTAGCTAAAAACACCATTATAAGAATAATTTTAACTATGGGTTTGGAACGACATTGTTTGAGCTACTACTTTATCACTAGTTTATTGAATTTGTCTACTTTGTACATCACCTTGGATACTTTGAAAAACATTTAAATCGTTTTAATGAAAATCAAGCCCTAAGACATAAAAGCAAGTGACTCAATTTGAATTATCACCTGCAATAGAGACACTTTTACGTTTTTGTAACAACTCATAAGCTGCGTTTAGCCCTTGATGTGGTTTCATCAATATTTTCATCTTCTAGGCCTTCATGACCTACAGCAGCCAGATCTCACTTTGGCCAATGAATGGTGAGTATTGATGATTTAAGGTGAGAATATTTAAACTTAAATGGTTTATCAAAATAAGCTGGATCTTTGTTTACTCACTCAGGACTTATTGCGAGACAGATATTGACCCACACCATCGCAAACTCACTCAGCTGCAGTCTGTGGTCCGATACCTGACTGGAAAAGAGCCCGATTTAGAGTGTAAGTTTACATTACTTGTTGTATTGTACAATCTCGAGCATCCTTTCAGGTTGTAGCAGTATTTGAAAGTTGAGAGAGATGGCAGCAAGTGGGCGTGGTTTAAGCGCAGACAGCAGACACGTCCCCACCTTTGAGAGCAGAGAAAACCTTTTTTAATTAATGGACTTTTTTGTCATTCAAATTTGGCTGGGTGGTTATTATTATTTTTCTGTGTTGTGACAAACATGCAAACACATTTAATATCAGACTTTACACAGTTTTTAAAGTTTTAAATTGCGATATTGTTGTAACAGGTGATGAGATTCTGCTGCAGCAAACATTGTTTGATGCTGTGGTAACGGCACCACTGGAGGCTTACTGGACAGCACTTACACTTTCCGCACAGGGGTAAGAGACTTAATTTAGTCTGTGCACTGTATGTTATATACTGGACATCAAAACAAATACATTTTTCTGTAAAGTGTCTTATTATCCTGTAGTGTAGATGAAGGCATGGAGACGGCTTTCCTTGGAACCCGCTCGGGTCTGATGCGTGTCATTAGATATGCAGGAAGTGAGAAACAAGTGGGGAAGTGAGTCAACTATTGGAAAATAACCTCCTTAATACATCACATAGTATCAATCAAAAATACCCAAAAAAATGTATAAACGTGAAACTTTTATTTTAAATAGTTTTAAAAAATTGTCACACTAGATGCAGTAAAGTCAATTTTTCCATTTGAAATGCACACATTAATAAACCCATATATATTGTATGTCCAATGTAGTGGACACTATTTAATGGCATACCTCTTTCTACATTTACACTTATTTCACTTATCTCCTGATGCTTTTTCTCACAGAAAATTCTTGACCCCCATTGACAAAGAAAACCTCTTCACTGTGGACCACTTTCCCATCTGGTATCGCCTGGCTGCTGAAAACAAACCTGGTCAATTCTTCTTTTATGTCCCTCAAGATGGCGTGAACAAAGGTGCACAATGACAAAAAAAGATTGCTTTTAAACGTAATCTTTTTTCAATTCCAAACATTTGTAAGTGTTTGAGATGGATTACATGCATAGACTTGTGACAATGCCACAATTTTAATATGTTATATGAGCCACAATACTTTATGACTACTTCAATAGGGAGGAACACTTTCGTGGCAGTGACGTCCGTCACGGTGACAGAAGGGAAAAGAACAGCGCTTGCTGGAGGTAAAAAAAAATGTTTGCCTGCCTGTTATTGTTTGTATGCTCAAATCTAAGTGACAGCCCTCTCAGTTATTTTGAGCAAAGATTGGTTTAAATGAGCACATTCACTTTTAAAATTGTAAATGTATGATTGATCAACACTGATATCATGCAAACGATTGAAGATCACAATTTTAATTATATGAGGTACAAAAGTCTACATTTAACAAATTAAAAACCTGAAAACAAACAGCATTTATAAGAAATATTGACGTTAGGTCATAATCAAATGTATCTAATCACCAGCCCTCCTTGCCAAATCCATAAATCTAAATATTCAATTCAATTTCATTTATATAGCGCTTTTCACAATTGTTTAATTGTTTCAAAGGATAGCAGTGAAACTTATGTTATGTTTCCTGATTATGTCTCCTAGAGGTAACATGTATAACGAGAACAGGATAGGGCCTAGAACTGATCCTTGCTGTACGCCATATTTAACCAGAGAGTGACATGACTTTTCTTCATTTACATAAACAAAGGGATAGTGGTTGGTTGGATACGATCTAAAAGTGGACTTGATAATGTTGAAGCATTATAAATCAAAGGTCTTTCCCCCCAAAACTGCCAGTGGTCCTTTGTGTTTTATACACACACTTCTGGTGGAAATGCCATCCACTCTGCGCACTCCGGGGCTTCTGTTTCCTTTCTTATACTTGGCATCAAGTCTTCCTTTAGTTCTTTCATCAGATCTGGTTCCTTAGCCACTATCAGCGGCCGCTGTTGGCTGTTTTCCTGCTTTAGCTGCTGCTGTTTGTGAGCAGCCAGCATTGCGTAGACACATCCATAAGTGGCTGATACCGCCATTAACACGCACACCACGCCACAAACCACCCCAGCTACCGCCACTGTGCCAGCCGCTCGACGCACACTTACCGTCCGGTTGCGCTGGCGTATGCAGTCCACGGTCGACCCTATTTGTCCCGCAACAGATGGATTTATGGTTTCAAAATAAAGAGAATAACAGTGTTTGAACATTTCGGTAGGAACATTGCGAAGATCCTTCCCTTGGAGGTTTGTAGGGGAGGAGCAGTTGATGGAATCCACATGACCACCTATATGGGGATGACAAATGAGACCTACATGAAAATTAATCCATGTATTCCATACATTCCCCTAAAATTCCCAAACTTACCTCTATATAAGATCCATTCTAGCTTGTGCTTTAGTGGTATTAACCTGCAGCTACAGTTCCACGGGTTTCCCTCCAGCAAAAGATGTTGCAAACTGGAAGTTTGCTCAAGTGAATTCCGCTGTATAGTTGTGAGCTTGTTGCCAACAATCGAGAGCCATACTAGATTATGGAGTCCATCCAGTAGATGTGTTGGCAGAGAACCGAGGCTGTTTGAAGAAAGGTCCAAGCGCTTCAGCTCAGTCAGGCCTTTGAACTGATCTGGGTTCAGCTCCTTAAGTCTGTTATCTTTTAGAACCAGTTCTGCAAGCCTCCTGAGATCAGAAAACAGGTTAACAGGAAGCAACGCTAGATGGTTTTCAGAGAGGTCTAGGATTTCTAGGTTATTCAGCTTTGAGAAGCTTAAAGGGTGAAGGGTGGAAAGAAGGTTTCTAGAGAGATCTAAATAAAGCAGGCTGCTGAGATTGAAAAAACTTCCAGGTTCCACTGTGGTGAAGTTGTTTTTTGAGAGGTTTAGGAAGGTCGAGTCGGATGGAAGCTGATCGATGATGGAGTCTATGGAGATGAGTTGATTAAGGTCACTACAGTCTGTTTGGTTCCCATTGCAGGAACATACAGATGGGCAGCTCATAGATATTTCACATAGGTGTAGAACGATCAGCAGGCCTGTGGGAAATAATACTGCAAAACAGAGAAGGTTACTGTAGAAAGCAGTGAGAGCTTAGAAAAGTCACCATGAAATTGATGTTTTGAATTTATGAAGTATTGCCATGTTTTAATGAATGATTATGTGTGCATTGTAAATTAATATCAAATATATAAAAACTTACTTTTAAAGTTAATCCTGGTTCCCATGGTAACCCAAATGTTGTATTAGCACATCCTTCTAGGGCCTAGGCAAACCTTTAGCAGGGCAGGCAATGGTCTTCGGTAAACAAGTGTCTTTCTTTTCCAACATGGCAAATCCTGGGAATTCTGTGACTATATGATAATAGTGATAATGTCAAATTCAACATTTTCAAGCAAAGAGTTTATAAGTAGCCGTATGTTGAAATTTTTTACTAAAAGACAATGAATGTCCTGCGCTGAACAGACCAGCATGTTATAAAAGCTTAGCGGACATCTAAGAGAGTCTTCTAAAAAGATAAAAGAGCACTTTGTACTAAACTGCCCAGAGGCTCTTTGCTTGTCATAGAGAGCACACAATACAGACTTTATGAGATTACTTACTATGTTTCCACCAGTTTTTGCTGAAAGAAAAGGGTCAAAAAATAGTCCCTATCGTCACTGAGGCAGTACACTTTAAAAAGATCCTAATACACTGAAAAAAATGATTCATTGAATTCAATAAACCTTTTTAAGGTAAGTGGTTGCAATCAATTTATTTAAGCCACATTTAAACAAAAGTTTTATATTTTACTTTGCTTTACTAATCTTTTTTGTTTAAATGTAGCTTAAATAAATTGATTGCAACCACTTACCATAAAAAAATGATTAAATTCAATGAATCATTTTTTTCAGTGTATGTACAATTTAGTTTCAGATATGTATACATTTGGTTCCAGTATGTTCCTTTGAGGTACTGATATGCACTCTTTGGTACCAATATGTACCTTTAAAGGTACTAATTTGAACTCTTTACGTGCAGATGTGTACTTTTTGGAAGGGTATACCCCCAGTAACAACTAGGGACCCTTTTTGACCATTTTCTTTTCTGATAGTGCATGCACAGATTGGGGGGCTTTTTACTTTTTATTTAGTGACCTTAAAGGTACATTCCACTTTTTTTGAAAATGTGCTTATTTTTCAGCTCCCCTAGAGTTAAACATCTGATTTTTACCGTTTTAGAATCCATTCAGCTGATCTCCGGGTCTGGCGCTAGCACTTTTAGCATAGCTTAGCACAATCCATTGAATTTGATTAGACCACTAGCATCGCGCTAAAAATAGTAGTGATATTATTACACCAGAATGAGAGTATAGTTCCTAGCCATATCGGCCTAGAAAATCGCAACTTTTAATTTTCCGTCGGTCTTGGTACACGATGTAACTACAGAAGAGTAAGTTTTAAACAGGAAAAATATTGAAACTCTTTGGTTATTTTTTTAGCGCGATGCCAATGGTCCAATCAGATTCAATGGATTATGCTAAGCTATGCTAAAAGTGCTAGCGCCAGACCCGAAGATCAGCTGAATAGATTCCAAAATGGTAAGAATCAAATGTTTAACTCTAGGGGAGCTGGAAAATTTGCATATTTTCAAAAAAAGTGGAATGTCCCTTCAATGCCATTCCAATATGGCACTCTTGCTCCTGAGCCTTACATTTGTTTTGTTTTTTTGCATTAAAATGATCAAGGATTAAACTGTCAACACCATTAGGTGATAAATCGGGGATGAGAATAGCAGCATGCAGTGAAAAGCAGATCAGACAGTGGTTTGCCATCATGTGTGATACATACAACTGAATAAAATCTGAAAAACAATTAGCAATTTTTTACCTAAACATAAATTAAATTAGGGTGTGCAAATTTCAGACTAGAAAGAAAGAAATACTTAAATACTTATAGCTAAAAATGTAAGTTGGATGAATTAAACTGAACTAAACTGGAAAAAATTAGAGCATATGCAAGCATTCAAGTATTCAGTAACTGGTTTTCATCCCGGTTAGTGGGAAAAAGACTGCTTGACTATGAGTACAAATGAGACATGTAACATACCTTTTAGGGCTCTCACCTATGTCCCCTTTCAATTGAGTAAGCAGAACAGAAAGAAAACAAAACAAGTCTCCCTCACAGCATCCAAAGTCCAGTTTTGTGTATGTTAGTAGGATAAGACTGACATTAGACCAGTCTATGCCTGCCTGTTTGGTGTGTGAGAGAGAGAGAGAGAGGGAGGGAGAGATGGATGGATTGAAAAGGGGGCAGAAGAGATAAAAGACCAGCTGACACAGCTTAGGTAATTGCAGCATATTATATTTGTGCCAATCATGATTTGGCTGTAGCTTATGTTGTAGGATGTAAAAGGATTTTGATGGAAAACATCACCAAATATAGTCCAGTCTTACGTGCGTTGTTCTTAATTTAGTGCAACCATTTGAAATATAAGAGTATTTGTGATTACCAGGCCTGACTTTACATTTTTGTCTAAACTATTCTTTAAAATGCCTTGTTTAAAATAAATACTTGATGTTTTTTGATTCCCTGTGTTTGTTTCATGGACAGCTATTGGAATGCAGGCATCTCTGGATCTACTAGAGAGAGTTTTCTTTTCTGTTACCAAACAAGTGAGTTTTAAACATGCATTTCACAAACAGTAAATGTATGTGTAATATGATGTGATTTTGCACTAATAATTTTAGCTTTTGCGTGATAATGTGATGTCTCTTCTCCTTAATGAATGAGTGAACAGTGATTGACACTTGAGATTTGCAAATGCTCACATCTCTCCAAGCAACCTATCAGGATACAAAAATTGCTATTTACAACAAAAGCTACTGCTGCTTTAGTGTAAACCTTTTTTGCTTTTTGTGAGCTTATACGGGTAAGCATTTTCTGAATCTTTTCTCTTATTTTATTTTCTCTTTTTCTCCTACTATAGCCAAACGACACGGATGTAAGTTTTTTTGTTGTTGCCATTGCTTGAGCTCTGTATTGCAATGCACTAAACTGCATACATGTGCAGTGGCGGCTCGTGACTGCTCATCTGAGGGGCGCAAATGCAAAATAAGTGTTCATGTGTGTTGCTTATGTTTTCAAACTGTGTGTTTGTTGCTTCGTGTGAACCATGTGCATCACGTGCTTGTCAAGGTGGGTGCCTGCTGCACACGCATCAAGGCTGTTGATGATAAAAGAGACGCTCACGTTCACAAAATACTCGCAAGACACTCCCTTAACAATAAACTCTGATTACACATGAGATTATGCGAGAATCTGGCAAACGCTAGCGTCTCTTTTATCATAAACCCTTTAGATTCGTCTGCAGCAGGGACTTATTTTGACAAGACACGTGATGCACACAGGATCACTCGATGCAGAACACATATTTTGAAATTAAGAACCACACACATGACGGGCTACATACATGTTGTGACGAACTTCGCATCGAGCACCCTCGAAAAAAGAAGTCGCCAGCCGCCACTGTACATGTATCTACTCTGTACAGATGGTTTTCATTGAATAGTGTCGTTTTCCCATATTTTTTTATCTTATGTACCCCACAATCTTGCAGACCTTAAACATATTATTCTGTTTCTCTTTCTTTAAGTATCTGCAAATAATACTGATATTAATCACAATTAGTCTTAATATATTAATAATTTTAGAAATAGTTGTCATTTATCGACAGCTTTCATAATTTTTTTAAGAAACTGTTAAGTACATTGTAAAAAACAGTTGGTTCAACTTAAAAAAGTAGGTTACCTGTTTGCCTTGGAATTTTGAGTTAATTTAACTTAAAAATGTTTGATGACACAACAATTACGCGCACAAATAACATTGAGTTATAACTAATATTTAAGTTGAATTAACTCAAAATTTTGGGGTAGCATGTCACTTATTTTTTTAGGTTGAACCAACAAATCTATTTTTTCTGAAGTATGCATCATCCTGGTTAAGATTTTTTGGTAGTGGACACTCAGTATAATGCATCTGATGAAATGCTTTTAAGAAATCTTTTATTTTACTAAAGCCCCTGTGGATGTTCTTGCTTTTTGCAGTGCAGTGATGTGGATGGTATTTGTCCTCTCAGCTGTGAGAGCATTGTAAGTAAAGCTTTTAACTAAGTCATCTTTGTAATTTTGTAGAATAACTGCACAGTTTGAATAACTTCCTTAGGGAAATATGTTCATATGCTGATGTCAAAACCTGCTTCATTTGTACATGTATGCCAACAGCTATTGGTATTTTGATAAAATAGAAAAAGAACAGTTTGCAATTCAAAATCTTGATCTTCTTTTCTAATACAAACCTTTTATTCAAAGGATGTCAACTGTTACCTAGTTGACAATAATGGTTTCATACTGATCTCAAAGGACAGAGGAGATGTGAGTATACAACATCACACGTCTTGCATTTAAACAATTTAAGCTCATACCAGAAAAATAAAGTCATTTTGTACAAAAGCATCAATAAGTTAAAATATAATCTCACAAATTATGTCACTAGTAACTTATACAGTTTATAAGAAACTATGACTGGTTGTGAAAATTTCTATTAGGGTCAGAGAAAAGACATTAGCATGGTGAGCTGTGAAAAGCAATAATTCTCAATAGGGGCTTACATACAGAAGATTGGTGACCCGTGGGTGCATTTTTCTTTTCATGGGGAAATACAGGTGAAGGACAAGTGATGTGTTAGGCAGATGCTGTCTTGTGAGGACTTAATAATGTATCACAAGCTTGTCCTTGAGTGAACAGATGGGGTCCTAAACGAGACATTGATTGATTGAGTGAGAGGACTGCAGTAAAAATTTAGATTATTTGGAAGGGTAGCATTTTTTTACTTTTGTAAATAAAGAGGGGTGTTATCAGATATAAAGGATCAAATTATATAAATAAAAGATTTATTTTTGTACTTTACCCTTGTTTCCAAGTGTTCGGAGATTTCGGCTACAGCACAGGTGTAGCAATACCCCTGTTTATTCTACCAAACATAATGCATTTATGCTGTTTCATATAGAAACATTAATGTCTATGTCTATGATGACACTGGTCTCGTACCGTAACCCCAGCTGTTTGTAGTAACGCGTGCACTGTACTGTAGCTATATGCAGTAGCCAGGAGATTTTTTCATATTTAGTCTAATCCCAGATTGCTGTTGACCAGGCAGTCAGGGGAGTTACAGGCATCTGTTAGCACATCTGGATCACTGCACATTAGTCTGTCTTTGAGTGTCTAAGTGTGTGCGTGTGTCGGTTTATGTGTATTATGGAAAATCTAAAATAATTTTATATTGTTTTGGCTATTTTATACTTGAGTCCAAGTTGAGTACCGTGCAATACATTATGCAACTTTTTCTAAAAAGTGAAGGACGCATTTTTTTTTTTGTCAAAGTCATGGAATATCAGGGATTTTTGTTTGTTGCTTTAAAGGGACCCTCCACTTTTTTGAAAATATGCAAATTTTTCGGCTCCCTTACCGTGGGTTCACACCAGCCGCGTTTGAGGCGTCAACTTTGCCTCTACCGCGTCTAGTTTGCCGCTTGAACATTTTAAGTTTACTCGCTTCATTCGCGTGTGAAAGCCGCACGTGAAATTCTAGTCATTGAGACATTCACGTGGAAATTCGCGTCATGGGAGGGGCTTCTGCGACTCCGCTCGCTTCCTGTAATCACGTCACTACTAGAGCAAACTCTTGATTGGTTAACGCGGTGCGTTTTTCCGCCAAAGTTCAAAATATTTTTTACTTGCGCGTTTGCCGCGGCAACGCTCAATATGCACGAACTAGACGCGCAAATTAGGCAGAATTGCGTCTACCACGCCTCGCTAAACACCTCATTTGCACCGCAAGACTTCCAGACAACGCGTCTTTACATTGACTTAACATTGAAATCACTCGCGCTTGACGCCTCTACCGCGGGTGGTCTGAACGCAGCATTAGAGATAAACATTTGATTTTTACCATTTTTGAATCCATTCAGCCGATCTTAAGCCGGGTCTGGCGCTACCAATTTTAGCATAGCTTAGCACAATCCATTGAATCTGATTAGATGATTAGCATCTCAAAGAGTTTAGATATTTTTCCTATTTTAACCTTGACACTTCTGTAGTTACATCTTTTACTACGACAGATGGAAAATTAAAAGTTGGGATTTTCTAGGCAGATATGGCTAGGAACTATTAGGGATGCGCCGATCGATTGGCCGATAATGCTTGCTATGCCTCTCAATGAATTACGGCGAAATGCTGCTACATCCAAAAGCCAGGGGGCGCTCTCGTGCAGAAACTTAAAATGCGCTGTAGACGAAGAACAATACACACGCAGCTATGATGACACGCAGCTCCAGGAAATGTCTGAAGGATATAGGAACTATACTCTCAAACTGGCGTAATAATAATCAAAGACTTTTCTGTCGTAACATGGCTGCAGGAGGCGCAATAATATTACGCAGTGCCTGAAAATAGTCCCCTGCCATTGAAAGTTACTAAGGGGACTATTTTCGGCTCCTGTGTAATATCATTGTGCCTCCTGCAGCCATGTTACAAAAATAACAAAAATCCCTGAATTTTAGTTTTCATTTACAAAATGTAATTCACTTGTTAACTTGTGACGTAAAAAATAAAATTTCCAGGTCCAAGCCTCCGCTGACTACAATTTTAATAAACAGTTGTTTATTCATTTCATGCATTTAAGCTACATTTTTATAAACTCAAGGTGTACACATTTTCCAGGCTCACGGCATCCCGGACATAGGTCATAGAAATTCAGTCAAATTTTAGTCAGTGAAATTCAGGGAATTTGACATTTAAATTAAAGTGGGACCCCTGTAATATAAGTATACGTAACTTCTTAAAATAAGACAAACATCTTATATACCTGTAGCTCAGCTGAAAGAAGATTGGGTTAACAATGAAAAAGTTAATTTGTTTAAATTCAGGGAACACACATGCATATTAAATATATGACTTAAGTACACTGTAAGTTGCTTTGGATAAAATGCATAAATGTAAATGTGACATCCACCATTATATACCCCATTCCATGTGGAGACCCTGATCTGGCATGTGGGTCATAGTTTGCATATGACTGCTGTATGTTCTTTTTATACAGGTTGGGAAATTCTTTGGAGAAATAGATGGATCTGTGATGGGCCAGCTACTCAAATCAGGCTTGTTTAAAAGGTAAAAGACCCAACAAGTTGCATCACAGGCATAATTCCGTCAAAAAATAATATTCTGTCATAATTTGTCATTACAGAACAACCCCTAATTTGATAATGAGAAACCTTAATACAAAGTATGTTTGGTCACTGGTGTCAAACCTGGCACCAAAGTGCCTTATTTCATTTTAAAGGGAGGACAAGATTTTCAGTGACTATCAATTTAAATTCCGGTCTGTTTAACACATGAGGCCATTAAATAGATTTATACCACGGGTCTGTTGAATGCTGTATTCTGATTGGCGGAGAAATGTTCCGTGGGTATGCATTAATTTCTTTCTGCACACCTAACTTGTCAAATGTCTTTAAAAAAAGGGACCGGAGCAATGTCTGTGGTAACCGTGGTATTAGAGGAATAATTGACTATGGTCCTTTGAATTATTTGAAAATAATCGTCATGCCGCATTGCACCTTGGGTGTGCATTATTTTCTTATAATTCAATGGCCCGTCGTCAATTATTCTTTACTTATAAATGGATTTACCGTGCATATAACATGTTTATTTAAATAACTTTTTTATTATTTTATTGAGATTTTTGGGTAAAATATTCCTAGTGTAACTTTCAAATAGAGAAAGTGAGAGACAAAATAAGAATGCTTTATTTTATATTTTGCTTTTATCTATAGGGTGACATTGTATGACTACCAGGCCATGTGTAAGAATGCTCACCATCACTCTAGTGGAGCTAAACCACTGCTCAGTGTATGTATAGTTTAATATATATTAGATACAATGCATATTATATTTATTGGGCTGGTTAAGGCACAGAAAGCCAGACTTTATTTGATGGACTACTTCTGTTTATTTCACAGCCTTTCTATGGTCTACTGGCATTAATCAAATGGTTCTTCTCAAATTTCCTGGTGTAAGTGTTGTTTAAGGTTATTCCATTGTAGGGGGTACACAAACTTTTTTAATAGTTAATAATTTGCCATTATAAACACGTCTGAACCTTCCAGGTTTTTATTGGAGTTCAACATCTGCGGACTTTGGCATAATGACTATGTAGTAGATGGTAAGTCTTCAGAAATCCCTCAACACAAAAACATGCACGCTGTGATGTCATCTCCACAATGCTTCTTTCATCATTTTGTGGTGTCTTTCATTTACTGCCTTCATTCATACTGCACCTCCATTGTTGTCTATGATTTCGCTGCCATTGTCTCTCATTGACGCTCTGCAGCTAAGGCTGTGTATCATGCATGTAAGTATCCTCATATCCTGGTGTCTGTGTACATAAGCATGTTGTCTGTGTTTACCATGATAGTTTGTACGAGTGCCTTCCTAAAGCCGGGATTGAATAGCTAAAGCCATTTTAATCTTTGTCTCTTTAATAGGAAGTTATAAAAAAATAAAATCCCATCCTAACTGCATATTTTCTTCTTTAGCACACAACAAACAGAAGAAAGCTGACTTAATGCAGCCTTGCAACACCGAATATCCCGGCTTCATATATGACACGTCAATCCGAGAGACAAACAGCATCATCAAATGTGGCCGTTGTCAAAAGTAAGTCCATTATTTATCAAATTACTTACTGATAAGCAGGTAAATGTCAGTCATAATGCGGATCTCTCTCTCTCTCTCTCTCTCTTTCTGATTTAGGATGTTTGTCTTACATCAAGTTTATAACAGTAACCTGGTCATGTTGGTGGTCCAGGCAGACTGTGACTGTTCTCGCCAATATGCTCCTATCACTCTCATGCCTAAGGAGGTCAAATATATCCTTTAACAAAACAGTCAACTGCTTGTTTTTAAATGGTTTTGGTTCATTTTGTTTGTAAAGTTCTTAACTAATGCACACATAATGCCACAGTTAAGTGCAACAGGATGAAATCGCAGAAGATTCGCAGGCGACCTGAGTCTTGTCATGCATACCATCCTCATGTAAGCCTTGAATAAGTTACAAAGAAATAATTTTATTTTAAGGATAAAACTATGCATTCTTTAGTGATGTAGTATATAAGGTAAAACTGTTTGCTGCGCTTTTTTTTTTTTTGACAGGAAAATGCCAAGGACTGTGGTGGAGCATGTGGGATATCCATATCTCTCATACTGTTATTCATATGCTTGGTCACGTCATTAACCTTGAGATGATTAAAAAAAAATTATTATCAGCTAAGCAACAGGCCTGTCGTGGTCCAAAATGACCACAAAAACAAACATGGCCAGGCTAAGGTTGCTTAATACACAGCAATCCCGCTCACTACTGGACACTGTACAGATAATATTTTGTAGACGTTCTCAGTGGGATTAACTGAGTGTGAGATATAATCTTAGATTTTCTCTTGTGACTTGATGTTATACATCAGCTCAGTATTTTCAGGTGTATAATGAAAGTTTCAATAATGCAACACATATAGAGCATTATTACCTTTGTCATTTATACATGTAATATATAACACTGTAAATAATGCAAATGTTAGGCATTTAAGTATAAATGTAAAAAGCAACGGTTGATTGGATGGATTAATACGTATTGTACCAGTATCAAAAAATCAGTATTTTTGTCAAAAATATGTAGCTACAATTTTTTACATAATGTTTCAATATGATTACTAAATATATATACCCAAAGTAAAAAAAATAATAATTTCATAAAATGTTTATAGGTGAAGACAAAATATGAAATTTAGTAGATGTTAACAAATTTGTTAAATAAAGTGGTTGAAAATCACCAGGGGCCTCATTTATAAAACTGTGCGTAGGATCCTTACTAAAAGTCTACATACGCACAAAATCCAAAAATGTCATGCGCCAAAAAATATTAAGACTTATAAAACAAAGCAACGTTCCCTTTATAAATCACAGATCACCTGCAAGTGTGCGTACATGAATCATCTTCAGATCCCACCCTGCAAGCCCATTTTCCCATCAAGTTTGTTTATAGATCACAACCTTTGCGTGGGAAGTTGCGTACGCACATTTCAACCCTGTTTTGTGCGTACACACGCTTTATAAATGAGACCCCTGAACTGTCAAAGTTAACTCATGCACGATTACATTTGATTTTTTTGCAGAATATCTAAATACACCACCACTTATAAAAAAGAATCATGTTTTTTTAGTATTAAAACCAGTATTTAAAAATTAACTAGTTTAAACTATGGTTTACTAAATACCATAAATACCATACAGGGCTCCAGACTGCCACCAAAATTTGAGTGTGCGCCACTAAATTTTACATCCAGTCGCACATGCGCGACTAGTAAATTTGACCTTTTTTTGTGATGTGACACTGAATTTGAAACGGCACATTGTACTTTCTGCATCTATCATTTAGTATTTATTAGTAATACAGTGGAAATTAGTAGAAATGTGAATATTTAGTTAGCATGTTGATTTACAGTGTGTGCCCCTAAATTTTCTGGTTGCGCCCCTAAAATTTTCAGTTAGGGGCCACTGTGCCACAAGTTAGTCTGGAGCCCTGTCATAGTTTAACAGTTATGTTTGTCATAAAACTACTGTATGCTTATACAAATGTTACTCTATTCACTATAAAAAACATAGTTACTACGCTTTTACTATAATAAAACCATGCCACTGTAAAAAAACAAAATGCAGCATTTTTGTCAAATGAACATATATTTTTATGCTAAAATTAAGTTGTTTAACCTAATTTTTTAATTTATGTAAACTATTCACAGGTCAAAACTTAAAATAATATGTTAAGACTTGCAAAACCAAATTGTTTTAACTTCATTCTGCATTTTACAGTATGGTTAATTTTTGACGTACAAAACAAACCCAGATAGAAAAGTCTTGTAAGGCATCATTTTCCATAAAAGCACAATATGATTTAAAAGTCAAACACATAATCCACAGTAGCAGACTACAAATAGCTGCACCCAAATGGACAACCAAAATATTTAAACTTCCTGCACATCTTATGACACAATCAATCAAATGACAATAAAATTATTAAAATTAAATTATTACTATTTTACATCAAAATCTTTATTCTTGTCTTGGAATTGGTTTTTGTGAATGCTTACAATTAAAGGTGGGGTGCATGATCTCTGAAAGCCAATGCTGATGTTTGAAATCACCTAAACAAACACCATCTACCCTAATAGAATCTGGACCTTCTTTTGATAGACCCGCCCCACACATAAGCAACCCAGGGAACAATGACGGTTAGTAGACATGCCCCTTACTGCTGATTGGATACAAGTGTGTTTTGGTACTTGGCCTGACTCCCTTTTTCAAAGTATTTTTCAATAATCATGCACCCCGCCTTTAAGATAGGAAACCTTAGACTTTTTACGCTGAATTTTTAGGTTCTGATAATCATTATTATTAATGTATTAAAAGGACTTTTTTAAAGACACATCTATCGATTAAAGGTGCAGTGTGTAATTTTTAAAAGGATCTCTTGACATAAATGCAAAATATTATATATAACTATATGATCAGGGGTGTATAAAGACCTTTCATAATGCACCATTATGTTTTTATTACCTTAGAATGAGATATTTTTATCTACATACACAGAGGGCCCCTTACATGGAAGTTGCCATTTTGTGCCGCCATGTTTCTACAGAAGCCCTTAACGGACAAACTTTTTTTACTAAATTGTCTCAAACTATGACATGTTTGTCCGGTGGCGGATAACGTAGCTTCTTTGTGTTTCAAAAGCAAGGGGTGAGCAGTGGACTGAGCCATTGGTTGCAATGCGCAACCTCACCTCTAGATGCTGAAAAAATGTACACACTGCACCTTTAAAAAGTAAACTTGCCATTTAGAATTTGGGTCTAAAAAAAGTTTAATAATAAACTAATTTATAATTGATTTTCAGGTCCTGTACTTGATACTGTGATATTTTAGTACTTTTCTCTACTGTGAAAAAATGTCAACAAATCTTCATTAAACATTTTTGTTAAATACACATTTTGGTTTTTAGTGCATTTTTTACCACTAAAGTATTTTTTGGACTTTTATGATTAAATATTTGAATCGACTATCAGCCCTAAAAACACGAAACATGAAAACCATGGTAAAGTTCAGAAACGTCATTTATTGAACACTGGCTGTTCAGACAAATAAATATTTTAGGTATTAAGGGCACTGATCTCCAATATACTCCCTTCTGAAGTAGCAATTACTTCAAAACAGCAGATTGATACTTTACATTGGTTCTGTTTTTGGTTGTAGACTGTATTCCTCAGATGTATTTGTATAGATCATATAGAAATTAGACAACACTCATTGCATTGTGCTTTGCAACTTAAAATGGAATCTTACACACATCCTTTTTCGCATGTACAAAGAAATCCCTGTTACGGTCAGGATCAGAATATTATAGGAACCGGATTCCAGCCCCAAACTGCACTCCATCACATATCCTGTGATAGAAAACACATATATTGCCATACCTATAACTTATAGTAAGTATTTGAGAAGTAAAAAAAACTAGGCAAGAACAAAGAGTACCTGTCTCCACTCTGGACGCCCATGGGAATGCAATAGTTGAGCTCCAGTCGAGCAATGTTCCCCAGACGTAACACAATGCCTGCTCCATATGACCAGCGAATACACTCAGCCAGTTTGCTCAGGTGTGCTCTTGGCCCTTCCCCTAATACATGATGAGAAATACAGCAAACAAAATTAAAAACAAATACTGAATTTGCCACAAAAACTTTCAATAAAACAAAGAAATCAGGAACTATATGACATAGTTGAGATCTGACTAAATTAAATAAAGAAACTTTGTAGCTCGCTCTATAGATCTCACCATAGTTAAGGTTACACAGGTTTCCAGCATTGAGAAAGAAATGTGTCCTAAAAAGGTCACCAAAGCCGCCTTTGCCTGGCCTGAATGGCAGAGGGGTGTACAGATGAAGCCCTCCAGCCCAATATGCTTCCCCACCAAGATAGTCACCTATCGCCAAAGTAAAAAACAACTTTGGTCATATATTTCAATTACATGAACATAGTCTATGAATCCACATTTTAATTACTTTATTAACTAGTCCTGTCACTAACCTTCACTCTGGGGACCAATGCTGTACATGCTGAAGCCCCTTACACTAGTGGGACCACCCAAATAGAACCTACATACAAAAAATAAAACACCATTATTTGGGTGAATAAAATGCTTTAAAACATCATCTTACTGTATTTGTATTATTTTTCACCAATGATAGAAGAAATGTACCAACCTGTCAGCGATACTGGAGGACCTGTCTCCAAGGGGCAGCAACAAACCACCCCAAAGAGATGCAGAGAGCACCTACGCTAGCCGAAAATGGAGAATAAATCAGTTTTATACAACAAATCAAAACATTTTCAGTACAATAACCCAGTTTGCTTGTAATATCGTGACTTTTGGATAAAAGATATTTGTATGCTGTGTAAAAGGTTTTTGGCTTGTGTGAACCACATCTTACTGAGTCCCAAAAAAGTGCTTTGTTGAGTTGAATCTCAAAGTCTTCCTTTAAGAAATTGACATCTCCTCCAGTATAACCAGCCAGTTCCTGACAGACCATAACGGTATTAGGTAATAAATAAAAGGTCAACTAAAACAGCTGTATGTTTTTAAAACATCTGATGTCTCATGTAACCAGACCTGGTTGATCTTCAGCAAGGCACCTCTCCTTGGAAGGATCGATGAATTGCGTGTGTCAATGACCATTGCATGCTGTCAGGAAAACATATTTAATGTTAGGAAAGTGTGCATTGTAATCATGTAAAATTTACATATATATTCAACGACTAGGCTGAGACACTGCAAAAAATAACTTTCTTAGTATTTTTGTCTTTTTTTAGTAAAAATATCTAAAAATTCTTAAATTAAGATGTATTTTCTTGATGAGAAAAATGACCTAGGAAAATAAGTCTAGTTTTTAGACAAAAAAATAAACGAAGTAAATTGGTACTTAAAACAAGCAAAAAAATCTGCCAATGGAATAAGAAAATTTTTCTTGAAATAAGTTTACTTTTTTCATAAACACTTGATTCAAAAAAATGTTCTTACCCCATTGGCAGATTTTTCAGCACAAATTTGCTTAAATTTTATTAATTTTTTTTGTCTAAAAACTAGACTTATTTTCCTAGTTCGTTTCCCTCATCAAGAAAATACATCTTAATTTAAGAATTTTTAGATAGTTTTACTGAAAACAAGACAAAAATACTAAGAAAGTCATTTTTAAGAAAAAAAAAAATTATTAGTATTTTTGTCTTGTTTTCAGTAAAAAATATCTAAAAATTCTTGAATTAAGATGCTTTTTCTTGATGAGCAAAACGACCCAAGAAAATAAGTCTTGTTTTTAGACCAAAAATATCATATTTAAGTTATTTTGTGCATAAAGCAAGCAAAAAAAATCTGCCAGTGGGGTAAGCAAATTTTTCTTGAATTTGTCTTGAATTTAGTGTTTAAGAAAAATGCAAGATTTTATTGCTTACCCCATTGGCAGATTTTTTTGCTTGTTTTATGCACAAAATCACTTAAGGGAGTGGTCTACTCATTTTCAATGTTGAAATATGTTGTTGCCTTGACTGGGGATTGTTGGTGCATCCCTCTGTCATCTGTGTGCGTGCGCGTGGGCGCTGGGGCGCGCTGCGACGCTTCGATGGCGTTTGGCTTGGCCCCATTCATTCAATGGTACCAATTAGAGATAAAGTTAGAAGTGACCAAACACATCAACGTTTTTCCTGTTTGAGACGAGTAGTTATACGAGCAAGTTTGGTGGTACAAAATAAAACGTAGCGCTTTTCTAAGCGGATTTAAAAGAGGAACTATATTTTATGGCGTAATAGCACTTTTAGGAGTACTTCGACTCGCCTGAAAAGTCCGCTCCCCTTCTCCCTCTCATAATGGGAGAGGGAGGGTGTTACTGCGCCGAGTCGAAGTACTCACAAAAGTGCTATTACGCCATACAATATAGTTCCTCTTTTAAATCCGCTTAGAAAAGCGCTACGTTTTATTTTGTACCACCAAACTTGCTCGTATAACTACTCGTCTTAAATAGGAAAAACGTTGATGTGTTTGGTCACTTCTAACTTTATCTCTAAATGGTACCATTGAATGAATGGGGCTAAGCTAAATGCTATCGAAGCGTCGCAGCGCTCTCCAGCACTTACGTGCACGCACACAGATGATAGAGGGATGTATCAACAATTCTTAGTTAAGGTAATAACATATTTTAATATTGAAAATGAGTAGACTATTCCTTTAAATTTGATATTTTTGGTTTAAAAACTAGACTAATTTTCTTGGGTCGTTTTGCTTATCAAGAAAAAGCATCTTAATTTAAGAATTTTTAGATATTTTTACTGAAAACAAGACAAAAATGCTACAATTTTTTTTCTTGAAAATCATTTTTTGCAGTGCATCCAGCTATACAGATTAAAAAAGGAAAAGAGAGAAGTAAAGTAAAAAAGGAGACATACGGATAAAGAGGATTTCAGAGAATGACCACTCTCCTCCCTGACAGCAAAGGAAGCCGTACGGGCCAGACAACCCAATTCTCTCCACACACCCTCCCATTTTAAGGTGTGGTTTGTCCTCCAGATAGGGAACTAGTGTTTATAGATTAAACAATGGACAAATACATTTGTAAGATGTTGTGCAACGTCTTATATGACCGTATTATTTCACGTATTACATACAATAACACTTGTTTAGTTGAGAAGTAAGCAAATACATTGTGAAAATAATCCCTTACACTGATTTCTGTTGAGATTCCTTTGTCAGTCTCTCTCAGCGAGCTCCATGGGAACTGTCCCGTGACTTTATACAAGTTAATGGCGAAGCTACAACAGTAAAGAGGGTCTTAACAATAGATCCAAAATATGAAAATTCACCAAAAATCTAAAAAAACGTATTCTCTATTATAAAGGGAATATAAAGAGCCAGATGGCAATATAAAGAGCCAGCATGCACCATGATTTTGCTATAGTGCTACTTGCTAGTCATTGCAAGTGGTTTGGTTGAGAATCTTTCTCATTCTAGACAGCATCTGATTTGACGAGAACTGTGCAGTCCGAAAATCAATTTTTTGTCTGTTTTCCAATCAAATACACTAGCATAACACTTGCCACAAAAACTCATGGAAACTTCAATAAACAGTGCATAGTACTATTACTAATATAACATTTACTACCATGCCAAAAAACATACTTCCGTTCAAAGTGTCCAGGTTGCGGCTTGAAGAACGACAGACCGTATGATGTTTCCTTAGTGCCGTAAGAAAACTGGAAGGTCAGCTTCTCTGCCCGACCAAAAACATTGGGCAATTTCAGACCCAGAACCTAAGATGAAAATCAGACCTCAACATGTGGCCTTTTTCAATGAAACAACAACAAGCAGTAAAATAAGTTGATCAGTAGCTCACCATGCTTCCTTCATTGTTCCCAACCATGGTGTTATAACTTCCTGTCATTCTTCTCATCTCCTTCACGTCAAATGTCACATCCAGTCCATTAGGCAGCGCATCGGCACCTAATGTTGTGCACATTTTGAAATAAATTTAGATTTTGATGTGATAAGTGCATACAAACCAGATGTTTGTACAATCATTTCACCTTCAGCTGTATCTATGACAACTTCTACATGTCTGAATATTCCCAAACGCAGGAGCTTCTGTCTGGCCTCATGGGACTTCTTCATTACCTTTAAAGAAAAAAAATACAATATAACATAAATGATATACATAGATCTGTTCAAATGATCCCAATCCACTGCTAAACTAAAAAAAGGAAACTGAGAATGCTCACCTCAATCAGGTTTTTGGCTTGGAAAACATCTTCAATTTCATACGTTAAAAAGTCTTCTTTTGTTCTTCCAAGCCCATCGATGTGTACTCGCTGTACCACCACCTAAACAGTAGAAATGTATATGGAAACAATATGTCTTTAAAATCAAAACCAATACACGTATGCATATACAAGCATTAGATATACCAATCGCAAAACTCTTACATCTTTATTTTCAAGAATTTCCTGTTTCTCCTCATGTTCTGGTTCCAGGTCCATGTCATCTGCCTGAACCCCAAGTTCAGGTCCTTGCATAGGAAGAGGGTCCAGACTCTGTGTCGACAGAAGTTTTATTATATGTTCAGATTAATACCTTACAATCAAACATATAAATATCAAACTGTAATGTAACGTTAGTAAGCTTTGTCTGCATAATAAAAAAGGTGTATAATGATAACATTGTAATGTACACATTCAAGTATAGCCACAGGTTCTCCGTGAACATAAGCCTGCTAAAAGTTGTAAGTGAGGGTCTAGATAAGCAATGAGAAAATGTAATTTGTTTTCGTGACTGATCATTCATTTTTTTTGGACAATTGGATGAATTTTTATACTAAACGTCATACGGCCTGTCATTCAAACACTCTTTTCAGAGGTCACTGCGCAAGCTTCAACGACAACTCGGAGAAAAACAACACTTACCCTGGCATGCACAGTGCCCATATTTAGGTCTTTTTACAATCAAATGTCCCCAGTATGAAAATTAATACAGCTCAACTTATGTGAGGAAATATCCACGGCTTATGTCTTGCACACTACAGTACAATCCCGGTGGCTGCCATGACACTTAGTAACCACGCCCATTCCAACGATGATTGGCTTGACGTCATATTCGTCAGACCTTTTATTTTTCCCTCACGAAATAAAATCTATTGATTTTATTATCAAATTTGCTGATTTTTACTTTCATTTGCTTTTATTATTTTGTGGGTGTATATCATTTTTGTTTCTTTTTGTTAACTTTTTATATTTTTTATTTTTATACATTTATTTTAATAAACTGTTATTTTGATGTTTTGGGCTGGATATTGTGCCTTATATTCCTGAAACTCTGTCAGACTCACCAAAAATGTAATTTAAACAGGATTATGTTACGTTAATCTTGCGTAAACATTGCGCATTCCAGCAGGCGGGATCAACTCTTGATTGACATACAACAGTCAGGCCATCTCCATGGCAACACCTGAGCGTCTTTGACTGGATGGGGTGTACTTCTCGTCTTTAGGCAGTCACTTTAGTTCGTTATAAACAGGAATATCAACTGTGTTTAATCATTTAAAATGCGACCGAGGTCAGCTGTGGAAAGCTGGGTAAGTATGGGTTACTCTTACGACGATATTTTTATCTTTCATCATGGCGCTAACTTACTGGTGTTTGGTCCAGTACCTAAAAGCTTTGTACTTTAAAATGAAACGTTAATTAATTTCTAAATATTTTTTCTAACATAAAACGCTATTTCTAAAAACACATTTTCACCAAAGTCATTTACGAAACGTTATTACAAATATAAAAAATTCTTTAGGTGCCATCAGTGAGGTCCGGACAAGTGCTTCCAAGCTCAGCCCATACGGATCTGAGGCCAATAACACAAGGACTTGCGATCATCCCAAGGGCTAAAAGTGCCTCTCGTACATCCTCAAGGAACAGTCTCAAATCTGACTCTGGTACTGTTTATTAGTGATGCATTTCTTCAGTGATATTGATATAAAAGCAATGTGTTATTAAATTCAGTTTTTCTTCTGCTTTTGCAGCCTCCTCTGTGCAGTCAGTGGCAGATGAGAATCTTTCTTTGGACAACATTGAGAACCTCCTCTCTGAGAAAGTCGAGGACAGGAAAGATGACTTGAAAGCCGCTTTTGAAGCTTTTGACCAGGAAGGTAACAAGACTGTCACCAAAGGGGAATTCAAACGTGTAAGAGAGGGGTTTCTTGTTCCGCTAACTGAATCTCAATTTGAGGGACTGTTGGGAAAGGTAAGTTAAGAAGGCTACAACAAACAGACACCAATGTACTTTAATATATTGTGCTACATTTTTACATGCCACACGTTTTACGTTTATTTATTGTATAAATTGTTTTGAACTCAAATATTAGCTTGAAATAAAAGAAAATGGAACCGTTCCTTATCTGGAGTTTCTTAGAAAATACTGCAAGGTCTCATCGGTCACAGAGAGGTACGCCATTGTACATTTTTTGTAAAGATAATTGTTTTTATTTATATTGATTTAAGAACTAAAGTTTGTATTAAAGAAACAGTTCACCCTAAAATGAAAATAAGCTCATATTTTACACACCCTCTCAAGGAATTCTGTATATGACCAAAAGTATTGAATATAACAAGATTGACCACTACTAGTCTATTACTATAAATAGGGGACAATGCAACACTCAATATGGTCGTTCTGACGGTCTGTTTAAAGTAACATGGCAATATATTTCTTAGCAGAGTTCCATACACGAGCGCAAAATACAGAAACAGGTCACTTGGAGAGCTACAGCGTCATTTAAAAGACAAGGTGTGGGATGCTGAATAATATTTAAATTATATACATTTCATAGCAGGTTTTTTTTCAGTCTACTTTAATGCCTGTGGTCACTTGCCATGTTTAATATAATTTCAGATTGGAGACAATTTGAAAAACATCACCAGGGCTTTTCGACTGTTTGACTACAACAGCGATGGACAGATACAGCAACATGAGCTACGCAAAGTGCTAGAAGGCTACTGTTTTCCCATGAGTCAACAGGAATTTCACAGGTTACAACCTTAAATAAAGTTCAGACATTGATGTCATCTTGATTATTTTAAATATTTCAGTGGACTGCATTAAAATAGTTTACACTGAAATGTTTAAATGACTTTTCCCAAAATGTTGTGTCTTTTTCCTGCAGATTATGGTCAAACTACAGCCCCAATAATGCTGACACATTATCTTACAAGGAGTTTCTTGAAAAACTTGGCGTTGATTGTGAAAACTATAGAAGGATTGAACCAGATTCAGTAAAACTGGGTATGATTATGGAAAATGATTTGTGAATTGTGACAATTTGCAATTAGATGAGGACAGCAATGCATTTGGCAGATGGTTTTATGCAGTGTTACAGTGCATTCAAGGAATACATTTGTGACCCTGGATCAAAGAACAGTCATATGGGTCAATAATTTGAATAAATAACCTTTCCATTGATCTATGGTTTGTTAGGATAGCACAATATTTGGGATACTGAGATATTTGAAAACCTGGAATATCAGAGTTTTTCTTTTCAGAAGTTGAAGTCCTTAGCAACCCATATTACTAAAGACAAATTCATTTTTTTATATATTTATGGTAGGAAATATACAAAATATCTTCATGGAACATGATCTTTACATAAATAAATTATAATTTTGACCCATACAACGTATTATTGGCTTTTGCAACAAATATACCCGTTCAACTTATGACTGGTTTTGAGGTTCAGGGTCACATTTGTTTTGCATTGTATGTTCTCTGGGAAACAAACCTTTGGCCTTTGCTTTGTTAGCATTGCTTTTGTTATGCCCTATAAGTAACAGGAAGTAATGATAAAGATTTGTGCACACTTTACTTTTGGTTTATCATAAGGGTTATATTAGTAAAACATCTGAGACCCACACTATTGTTTAATTCCTTTATAAATTAACATGATACATGTTAAATATCCTTTGATGCACTCATATTTAAACAGCATTGAACTGGGATGCTGTCAATCGGACTACAAGGCCTAATAGTAAAACAAGCATAAGAGAATTTTCAGGCAAGTCCACAGACATGAACTTGGATGAAGTTCAAACCAAGTTTTTGAGCAAAGTAAGTTTAACAGAATATGGTTTGTTTTACCTCATATATTGTTTTAGTAAAATCATTGTCTGATTTTTTTTATTGTGACTGGAATTTTACAGATGAAGAAAAATTATAACCTTGTTGAAAAAGCTTTGCAAGCATTTGACGTCACAGACAGTGGGCTTGTATCTCACGAGGATCTCAGGTCTATCTTCAGCAATTTCCTCTTTCCAATGGATGACAACACAGTCAGAGATTTATTAAACAGGTACATACTTGTGACCCCAACCAAGTCATATTTTCTGATTTACTGTTACCTTGATAAAAAAAATCATCCTACATTATGTAAATAATAACTTTATTTAATAATAATAAAAATCATAATGTTTTCTGGTATCGAACCCATGACCTTCATGCTGCTAACACAACGCACAGTATAGCAAGTAATGTAAGTGTAAATTCAATGACGGAAATCAAAGTTTGATCCTAAATTTTTGATGCTCCTAGATTAGAGACTTTAGCCTGGATTTCACAGACATATTTCACTTCTAAATGCAGTTTTACATTTATTTAATGCTCATTTATTTTCACAGATTTGGAGTGACCACCACAGACCCTGTGAAATGGAGAAGATTCCTTGGGATGTTTAAAGATGACAAGCAAGATGTAGTTATACAGTAAGTATTTTAATATGAATCGCCCATAACGTTTTAACACAATGCTTGTGACCTGTTTTTTTTTATTTAGCTGTGATTG
The DNA here is from genome assembly GCF_027580225.2 of Misgurnus anguillicaudatus. Classification (NCBI taxonomy): domain Eukaryota; kingdom Metazoa; phylum Chordata; class Actinopteri; order Cypriniformes; family Cobitidae; genus Misgurnus; species Misgurnus anguillicaudatus. The sequence continues at coordinate 19,891,421 of NC_073342.2, read as the reverse complement.
TGTGGTAACAAGTATGTTTTAATGTCGTAAGCAGGAATGCTTCTCCTCCAGAAACTGCAGATGTGTGCAGTATTGAAACAATTCTACCTAGACTGCAACAACAACTAACAGATCATCAGCCTCGTTTGACAGAAGCTTTTGTAAATGTTGACAAAGTAAGCCACAAACCCCCATATACATATCTTTAAAATAAATAAAACTGTAAGTTTCGTATTAATTTGTGGTTTGTTATTATTTTTCAGAGCAACACTGGTTTTATCAGTAGAGATGAACTCCGTAGGGTTTTGGAGAACATCAGCATCAATCTCACAGATGATCAGTTCAGAGTTCTTGCTGATCATCTTGATGTTGAACATGTGGATGCTATCAACTACAAACAATTCCTAGACTTCTTCTATCAACAAAGGCCAATAGCGGTATAATATTTGTAGTACTGTACAACGTAAATTAGCATAATTTGCATATTATAAATATTGAGAAGGCCATTTAATACATTCCATACATTCCCTAGTATTTACTTGTGTAAATTGTGCTATGTGTAAATTTCAGCATACAGCAAATTTAAATGAAAAGAGCTCAGCGCAGTTAAACACTTTTAACACTTCTACGCCAACACAGAATACGGTAAGTAACCGACATTGTAATGCCTCTTCTTACGAAAGGAAAATATATTTACCGATATATTACTTGAAATATATTGTAATACATTATTTTCCTTTACATTTTCCAATATATTATATATTGGCAATACATGGAATAATATATTGATGGTACATATATTCTCTATAGCCATGTAATATATTATATTGCAAAATATACAAATGATTGCCGCTTTCAATATATTGCACATAAATATAATATATGTATTTATATATCTCAAAATATATGCTACTATAAATATCCGTCATATTGTATTCCGATTTATATGCGAAAATTTATTAACAATATATGTACAGTATGTACTATGTTAAAATATATGTAAAATTATATGTAAATATATATACATGAAATATATGTATACATGTATATATATATATATTGCAATATTGGACAGTATAAATATTAATTACCATATATGAGAATATATTATTTAATGTATTGCATTATATTTTCCAGTATACGGCAATATATTTGTTTCGTAAGGGTCCAGTAAATTTATTATTAATAGTCTCTGTTTTTTGCTTATTAAGCTAAGGTACACTTGTACTATATATAATGCTACAATATATAGTAGTTACATCATGGTTTTGTAAATCTCCAAAGATAGAAGAAATTTTAAAGGAGAAGCTCGCTGAGAAATATAACATGCTGATTGAATCCATCGCCAATGCAACCCAAAACCAAAGCGACAACATGGCTCCAGAAGACCTGAGGAGACTGATCCAACAATACGGCCTACCGCTCTCTGAACATCACTTCAGCAAGTTAGTTTTCCTTTTTCACCCCCAGTAAAACCTAAGAAATTTCATACGTGCTAATTACTTCATGTTTGCACTCAAAAGGCTCTGTGAACCATTTTTGGAGGATGGAGCTGTGAACTACAAGTTGTTCTTGAAGAATTTAGGTATTTCTGAGAGGAGAGCAGATAGTAGGAACCTGAGTAACCTTGAGAGGTTTGTAAAGATTTTTTTTAAATCCTATTTTTGCTTGCATGAATGAATTATGTGATACATGATTTTGGCTTTATGCAGGGAAGATCAGGCACACGAGGTTCAGGGATTAAATATAAAATCACAAGCGGTCCAGGGCGTTGTTTTGAGAAAACTCAAAGAAAGGCTTCAGAAACGAGGGATGACCCTTCAGGACCGTCTGATGTCCACGACAGGAGTGCTCTCCCTCAGAGATTTCTGTAAAGTAGGAAAACATCACATTTGATTTGAAAAAAAAAATTTTTTTTACATTTGTTTATTTAGCAGACACTTTTAACCGAAGCAACTTACAAATGAGATACGATCATGTTTTTATGCTTTTAGATTCTGGATGACTGTGGAATTTACTTGGAAGGTCCTCAGTTTCAGATGCTCATCGAGTCTTTAGGTTTCAACGGTGGACAGATTTCTGTTACTGACTTTGTGGCCAAATATGAAGGTCAGATGTTTTCTTCAGAACACTGAATTTTTTATTTTAATACCTGTTTGGAATCCTATGATGTATCTGGATTCTTTTCAACACAGACACAACAACATCAGAAATGAATGAAGAGATGGGTAGACAGACAGAAAATGTACAAACTGCCACCATTTTATCTGCTGAGGACTGTTTGAGTCAACTTAAGAAGAAGATAAAGGAATATCATGGGGTATGAATGCAATTACTCATTTTTACTTATTTACAAGTAACTGTACTGACAGCGATCCCCAAAATATTTGGACACTTAGGTGGCGTGTACACCAAAGCATTTAAACGCACCTGAAAAGACACCAACTGCGCGCTTGCTAGCATTTTATCTGCTAAGCGCTTTGGTAGCTGTGATACTTCTGATTTGTTTACCGGGTCGTTGAACGATGTGCTTGTTGGTTGTTGTGATATTTGTTCCACCCCTCCTCCACTGTGATTGGAGGGGCGAGTGAGAAGTGACATTGTCGAGCTGAGCGTTTCACTTAAAGTTCAACATTTGCGAAAAAACTCCAGTTGCTGGAGCTTTTATTGGAAACAATTGAAAACATACGGCTGGCCTTAAAGGAAAACGCCACAGTTTTGTAATATTTTACTATGTTCTTACCTCAACTTAGACAAATTAATACATACCTATCTTTTTTCAATGCGTGCACTTAATCTTTGTACAGCGCCTCATGAATGTGTTAGCATTTAGCTTAGCCACATTTATGCCTTAGGATCCAAACAGGGATGAATTTAGAAGCCACCAAACACTTTCATGTTTTCTCTATTTAAAGACTGTTACATGAGTAGTTACACTAGAAAGTATGGTGGCACAAAATAAAATGTGGCAGATAAAAAATTAGAACTATATTGTATGACGGAAGAGCACTTAAGCCGAAAGTATACTAGGGACGTCCGCGTATGCGCGCCGTCCGCATGACGTCATTTCGTCATCAAGAGGGTCCGCGGCCGGCCGCGCGGACCGTCCGCGTGCAGCCCAAAATTTGAGACCGCGCGGACAGTGCGCGTACAGTCCGCGTACAACAGCGCATGCGCGTGAAAATATTTACAGGGCACTCCACTATAAACAATTATACAAAGGAAATAGACAGCATTTGCACACACACTATCGTTTTTCTTCTTTACTTTTACTTCTTCCCAGAACAGAAAGCCCTGGAGCATGTTTGTTTGATTCCTGTTCTTTGTTGTCTTGTTGTTTGTTCTAAACTGTGTTTGCAATGGTGGATCAGTTACTTTTCTTCACCTATCTTAATGGTTTAATGTACTGTAAATGTCGCCAAATCAGTGCTGCCCTGACAGCCTGTTAGACTAATAATTTGAAAAAGAAATCATTTGTATTGCGTATAGTGTAACCGCGGGGAGTATACCCGAAAAGCTGGTATACCCCGGCCTTTAGTTTGCAGCACTTCCACCTTGGCGCGCAGTAATCATCTTCCGCCATACAATATGTTTAAAACATCACCACGTTTTATTTTGTTCCACCATACTTACTCGTGTAACTATTCATGTAACCGTCTTTAAATAGGGAAAACATTGAAGTGCTTGGTGGCTTCTAAATTCATCCCTGTTTGGATCCTAAGGAATAAATGGGGCTAGGCTAAATGCTAACACATTAAGTGCACGCATTGAAAAAAAAAAGAGTATGTATTAATTCGGTTAAGTTGAGGTAAGGACATAATAAAATATTAAAAAACAGTTTTCCTTTAAAGTCTACTTAAAAATGTATGAATAGTTTTTTTTAAACAATATGATATCAAATCGTGTACTGTCACTGCGCCGCCATGTTTGCTACGGCTCCATGTCTTACGAAAGCAGGACCTTTCAGATACTGCTTATCCGCAAAATATAATGCCGTGAAGTACTACGGCTGTTTGAATGGAAACAGAGCCCCTCCCTCAAATGTCATTTTTTAACGGTTGACGATTGGCTCTTTCGGTTGATGAATGGCTTAGGAGGGACTATAGCGGCCATATTGACCGTTGTGAACTCCCCCATTCATAGCATTAGTAGTGACACATGGTGTTAATATTAAATATCATTGATATTATCTGTGCTAATAGTATTACAATTTTTTTTTGCAGGATCTTTTGACCGCTTTTCGTCTTATGGATAAAAACCGAGATGGCGTAGTGAATCGGAATGACTTTAGGGCTTTGTTCGACAGCTTGATGTTTGTAACCAAACATAAGGAATATCAAAGATTGCTCGATCTGGTGGGCCTTACACCCGGTGCCACACTCAACTACGCCGAATTCTGCGATAAGGTCAACTCCAGCAGCAAGATGAAACTACATCAACACGAAATCTTGTAAGAAACATTTACCTTATTAAACTACCTCTAGTTTAGCATTTCAGCATATTCATGTCCAATTGATGGTTTTCTTAAGACGTGATGGTTGGCTTTGCAGTGCATTTGACCAAGTACATAACCACCTGGCATCCCTAGCACATAAAGGATCCTTAGAGTTCTCAAAGGTAAATTCCACCTAATCCTGCTTTCTGGAAGAAATCATTTGTGACATTAAGCTAAAACCTTTGAATTTTATTGCCAGGCCTTTGGTCAGCTGGGTGAAGATGGTGAGAGAATCATGGGCAAGGTTGACCTAAAACAACTTCTTTTCAAATATTACTTACCCATCACACCACAGGAGTTTGAAAAACTGTGGGCCAGGTAAGAGACTGAATTTCATTTGTGTATGGAGAATGCATTAACTGATCTGGAATCACTGTTAATGTTTAAAAGGGCTTTTGTATCATAATACACAGGTATGATGAGGAGGGAAAAGGCTTTCTTACTCAGACAGAATTTTTAAGAAAGCTTAAAGTCACACCAGATGAGGACACTTTACAGGAACAGCCCCCAGTTTCAATGACAAAACCTGACACAGAGGTCACGCTACAGAATCTCAGGTGAGAACTTGATGTTTCTTGATTTGTATTGTATTTGTGCTAATGTCATACATGTGGCATTAAAAGATTGTTTGTGTGATTGTAGGAAGTGGATCAAGAGTCACTTTGAGAAAGTAAGTGGAAGCCTTGTGGTTCTGGATAAAAGCCAAGATGGCCACGTGACCGTAATGGACCTCCTCTCTCTCCTGCACAGACATGGATTTCAGCTAACGGAAACACAGCTAAAGGATCTACTAAACCTGTAATAATAAAAAATACATAGTGTGGCTTCTCGTAAAAACTTAACTCATAGAATAACAATGAAAAAATTTAAATTTTCAGCCTTGGGTTTGACACCCGTCACAAGAAGCTGCCATATATTGATTTTCTGAAGCATCTCACCGGATCTCCGTTACCTAGTGGGTCACCAGGTGAGGATTTTCCAGAACCAGTGGAGCTAAGCACAGAAAGAGCCATGCAGCGGGTCAAAGAGATTGTAACTGCTTCCTCAGACATTCTTTACAAGGTAAAGATCATATTCTGTAATTTGTGAAAAAGCTGCATTTAAACTAGCAAAGCAAGATCAACCAAAATTGATTTTCTAGGCTTTCTCTGCTTTTGACAAGACTGGAGATGGTATGATACCCCAAGGAGAGTTTCGGCAAGTGCTGAACCATTTCTGCATGCGTCTCTCAGATGTGCAGTTCAGGAAGTTACTCTCCAAACTGAGTTTAAGTGAAGGAGAGGAGATCATGGTTGACTGGAAGGAATTTCTGGAAGTCTTCAACCTCCACAAACAAGAGGTTAGAAAGACCTTTTTATTTCTAATGTTATATTACAAGCTGTGTGTTTGTTGGACACTAAACGCCTGTCTTTGTGTGTATTGAAATAACTCATTATTAATAGACAGCAGATGAATGGCTGAGGAAAATCCAGAAGATGCGCTTTCCTAATCAGACCCGTCCATTACTGATCACTGATGTCCTGAGGAGGATACAAGAAGTTGTGTCGGCCCGTCTTTACACCATTTCTAGGGAGATGGCTGACCTCGACTATGCCAATGTTCATGCAATCTCCAAAGACGACTTTAGGAGCATTTGTGATCGCCACTTCATGAGACTGACAGACGATCAGGTAATTGTATGCTACTAATGCTTAGAACTTGATATTTTATGATTATAGCTTAAAAATGGATTCAACTCTTCCAGTTTCAAATCCTTTGGAAAATGCTACCGGTTAACGGCTTTGGAAATCTGGAATATCAAGAATTCCTAAAGAAGTTTAGTGGAGAACCAATACGGTTTGAAAAAGTTGGTAGATCATTACCAGGTTCTGCAAGACCATCGCTGGATAGACCAGCATCCCTTCAACGCCCCAAAACAGCACCGTGCACATTAAGATGTTATTCGGTACAGTTACTTTGGAAATGTTTCCTGCTTTATACGGTCTTCCGATTTGTCTCTGTACAGCTAGCTAGAGTATTGTGATATATTGTATCTCTACCCAGTCATCAACAGATAAGTTGAGGAGACCCTCCACATCAAGCAGGAGGCAGACGCCGCTCCTAAACTGTGAGGATGTGGAGATAAAAGTGCGTCCCAGGATCCAGGAATGTTGGAGGCACGTTCAGAGAAAGTGCAGGGAGGCGGATACTGAGAGGACTGGAGAGATAGATGTGAAGACCTTCTTGGGTATACTATACTTTCCAGCACTGCAACTGATAATGAAAACATCAAACTAGACTTTTATTGCTACAATGTTGTATTTGTGTTTATTCAGAGATCCTCCAGGGCCTTCGCATTGAACTCAGTCCGACTGAATTCGAGCAGCTGGCTGTCAAATATGACATCAAAAACAGTGGACGCGTCTCGTACCCTGACTTTCTACGACACTTTGTGCTCATGTTCAGCCCTCAGATTAACAACTCATCCTGCAGACTCAAACTGCAGCTACCCAGGACACCAGTAAGCTCACAGCAGGTGCTTTTTCTTATACCACTGAATGAATTATCTTTTCACTCACGCAGCATTTCTCTTGACTTTTCCCATCAGATGAGTGCTGGACCACTTAGTGACCAGTGTATTGAAGCCATGCTGAGAATTTCCAAGCCTGTCCAGGTTTTCTGGAGGCAGATGAGGCAAAAATTCATCTCATTTGACAAAGAGCGCAGTGGACATATCTCTCTCCAGGACTTCAGAAAGGTAAAAGGGGCCGTTTTGGATTTATATTGCACTTAAGGTTTATGCATTGTAGTTGGTTCAAAAAAGTTGGTTCAACATAAAAAAGTAAGTAATATATAGTAAGTTAAATTCATTTTTAAGGCAACCCTTAATTTAGTTGACAACATTTTTTACACTACTTTTTGAGTTAAAGGAACGGCAACTTTTTGGGACTTTAGCTTATTCATCGTATCCCCCAGAGTTAGATAAGTCCATACATACCTTTTTCATCTCCGTGTGTGCCATAACTCTGTCTGAAGCACCCATGGCTATCCTAGCTTAGCACAAAGACTGAAAGTAAATGGCTCCAGCTAGCATACTGCTCCCAATAAGAGACAAAATAATGCTAAAATTTTCCTATTTATATGTTGTGATTTGTATAGTTGCAGCGTGTACAATAAACAAGGTCATATGAGACACAGCCATCTTTTAATTGTATACATACTGGGAACTATATTCTCAGAACGTCAAGCACTCCTACTTCGATGAAGTGATTTGCTCGCAGCACCTGAAAAAGCCGCTGGTGAGGAGAAGAGAGAGGAGTGCGCTAATCACTCCGCCTATAAGTAGCAGTGCTTCGCCTTCTGTTGCCGTTATTTTGTCACTTATTGTGAGCAGTATGCTAGCTGGAGCCATTTACTTCCAGTCTTTGTGCTAAGCTAGGCTAGCTGTGGGTGCGTCAGACAGAGTTAGATCACGCACGGAGGTGAGAAAGGTATGTATGGACTTATCTAACTCTGGGGGATACGGTGAATAAGCTAAAGTCCCAAAAAGTCGGCGTGTTTCTTTAACTAATATTTTTAAGTTGAATTAAGGCAACCAGGTTACTTAATTGAACAAATCTTTCTTTACAGCCACCGGAAATTAATCTTACAACTTTGTTGGTTATAGGTCTTGCGACAGTTCAGCGTGAATCTGTCAGAGGAGGAATTCTTCCATTTCACGTCTTTTTTCGACAACAACATCTCAGGAAAGATTTCCTACAATGATTTCCTACGGATTTTCTTAAAATGAGTGCTTAGTTTCTTATTTTCGAGGGCAGTGTGTGGGGTAGGTTGAGAGCTGATACATAGTCAGTACACGAAACATAGCACGTACATAGCAAAACACAAGTGCCAACGTTTTGAGTGCATTGTCATAGTTAATGTTTAGCTAACAAATTTTTTATTAGAAAAATAAACTCAAATATATTCTATGTTAATGACTTATTTTGTTTTTATTTCATGTCTAAAGTAAAATGTTTGAACAAATCTGCAAAGATTTGCAATATATTACAAAAACATTAAGTCATTTCCAATAATTTTTTATTATTTGTAAACTATTAATATGGAATAATAAAGAAACATTTTCGATAAACTTCAGCTCAATAATGATTTAAAAAAAAACACGTCCCTTAAAGTATGAGGATATTGTTTTTGCGTTGTACTTGACCCCTGTGATTACAACACTGTGGGTAAACTGTGGGTTTCGCAATAGCATAGTGTTGCCAGATACTGATACTATTTCAGTCCATAACCTTATTAAGTGTTGAAGAGCATGCAGTTGTCGTCTAAAGAATGGAATATTTCATTCGCCGGCTGTGGATTTTTAATGGCTTACTACTGTGGAGTCTATAGCTGTTTATTTGATCGTGCCTCGTTTCTTATCGATGAGTTGAAAAAGATTTGTGGGGCTTCATCCGGTGCTCTCATGGGTGCAATAATAGCATGCAAAATGCCTCCAGGTGTGTTTTTATTACTTAAAAATCAGTGTTTAAAACATAATTGTTAGGTCTACATCATAGTTATTTAAAACAAATATATTTTATACTTGTTTAAATAATCTAACATTTAAAGCACAAAAAGAAGCTAAAATGTCAACATATTGTAAGCTATACTTCAAACATATAGATAAACTAAATATATTGTAGTGATTAACATTAATAGTTCTAAAGGTAGTTGCATTTTGAAGCCAAATGCTGTGAAAATTTGCTGGAAATGTCCCAAGAGGCTCGGAAAGGCACACTGGGTGCTGTGCATCCCACCTTTAACCTGTTGAAGATAATACGAAACATCCTGATCCGAGACCTGCCCGACAACGCCCATCTACTCGCAACTGGGCGACTGTGTGTGTCCCTCACACGCGTGTCAGATGGGACAAATGTGATGGTCTCTGAGTTCCGCAGCAAAGAAGATCTCATTCAGGTGAGCTCACTTGCTCTCTAATGCATGTGTCATGTCTGAAAAGATAAGATTGAATCTGGATTGATTCAGGTTTACGATTCACACTTTGATCTCTGTCTGCAGGCTCTCATATGTAGCTGTTTTTATCCACTGTATTGTGGTGTGGTACCTCCAAGATATCATGGGACTGTACGTTGCCAAATATTTCATTTTGTACTCAATTAATAATGCAATTCTTTAAATGTTGTCTCCTCTGCTTACAGAGGTATGTAGATGGAGCATTAAGTGACAACATGCCATACTCAAATCTGAGGGAGACCATTACAGTTTCACCTTTCTCTGGGGAGAGTGACATTTCTCCTTACGGCAACCCGTTTTACTTCCATGAAATACATTACAATAATGTCAGCATTCACATCAACTTCATTAACGCATACCGAGTGGTCAGTGCATTCTTCCCACCAGAGCCAGAGGTACATTTTTGGAATTAAACATGATTTTACACACATGCAAAAATTAGAGTCATTTATTTGACAATTTATAAGGTCTTGGCTGAGATGTGTCAAACTGGATATAAGGATGCTTTGCTGTTTTTGAAAGAAAATGGTGAGTGATCTTGCGCCTAAAATTTGCTGTTATTTTCTGAAGTTTATATCTAATTATATTGTCTTCTTATTAGGATTCCTGGAGTTCGAGTCGCCCCTACGTGAGTTGACCATTATGGAAAAATTTGATCATTTTTCTGTATCCAGTAAAGAAAACAAACTAACGGATAAAGAAAATATCACAAGGTGGACACATGTGAATGAACATTCTCAAAATATCTTACCAGAATCCATCAATAAAGGTAAGGACAATTGACCATTAACTTATCCTTACTGTATATAACCCTTTATTGGAAAACTGGAACATTGAATAGAACACGTTTTTGATTTCTCCAGTATTTTGTGAGGCTTACAAATATGAAGAAATAAGATGTCCTCTCTCAGTAAAGTTGTGTGTTCTGCCTCTGGAGATGGTTTACCTCATTCTGTCAAGGTATACATACAAAACAAATTTCTAAAATGACATACAGTATACGTGACCCTGATCTAAATCTATTAACAGAATGTTCTTCATGATTTTATGTAGAAAATTATTTTAGCTGGATTTTCACAGGGTCACATAAATGTATGTACTATGTATTGAGGAGACACTCCACTTTTTTTGAAAATATGCATTTTCCAGCTCCCCTAGAGTTAAAGGATTAGTCCATTTTCTTAAAAGAAAAATCCAGATAATTTACTCACCACCATGTCATCCAAAATGTTGATGTCTTTCTTTGTTCAGTCGAGAAGAAATTATGTTTTTTGAGGAAAACATTGCTGGATTTTTCTAATTTTAATGGACTTTAATAGAGCCTAACATTTAATACTTAACTCAACACTTAACAGTTTTTTTCAACGGAGTTTCAAAGGACTATAAACAATCCCAAACGAGGCATAAGGGTCTTATCTAGCAAAACGATTGTCATTTTTGATAATAAAAATAACAAATATACACTTTTAAAGCACAACTTCTCGTCTAGATCCGGTCGTGATGCGCCAGCTGACCCCACGCAATACATCATGACGTCAAGAGGTCACAGAGGACGAACGCGAAACTCCGCCCCAGTGTTTACAAGCGTCTTGAAAGAGGACCGTTCCTACATTGTTGTATGTCAACTGATACTAATTAATGTCTTTGTGTCAGTTTATTGTTTAAAATGGTCCGCAAATGCGTTTTGTATATGTAACACGTGACCTCCCTACGTCACTACGCATTTACGTGAGGTCGCGCTGGACCAGACCTAGACGAAAAGTTGTGGTTTAAAAGTACATATTTTTTATTTTTCTTGTTCAAAAATGACAATCGTTTCGCTAGATAAGACCCTTATGCATCGTTTGGGATTGTTTATAGTCCTTTGAAACTCCGTTGAAAAAAACCGTTAAGTGTTGAGCCAAGTATTAAATGTTGGGCTCTATTAAAGTCCATCAAAATTAAAAAAATCCTGCAATGCCCTCCTCAAAAAACACAACTTCTTCTCGACTGAACAAAGAAAGACATCAACATTTTGGATGACATGGTGGTGAGTAAATTATCTGGATTTTTCTTTTAAGAAAATTGACTAATCCTTTAAATATTTGATTTTTCTGTTTTGGAATCCATTCAGCCAATCTCCGGGTCTGGCGGTACCACTTTTAGCATAGCTTAGCATAATCCATTGAATCTGATTAGACCATTAACAGAGCGCTAAAAATAATCAAAGGGTTTTGATATTTTTCCTGTTTAAAACTTGACTCTTCTGTAGCCACATCATGTACTAAGACCAACAGAAAATTAAAAGTTGCGATTCTCTAGGCAGATATGGCTAGGAACTATCCTCTCATTCTGGTGCAACAATCAAGGACTTTGCTGCCGTAACATGGCTGCAGTAGATGGAATGATGTTGCGCAAAGCCCGAAAATGGTCCCCTGCTATTGAAAGTTACCAAGGGGACTACTTTCGGGCGCTGCGTAGTATCATTGATGTAACTACGGAGGAGTCAAGTTTTAAATAGGAAAATTATCGAAACTTTGGTTATTTTTTAGCACAATGCTAATGGTCTAATCAGATTCAATGGATTATGCTAAGCTATGCAAGCTAAAAGTGGTACCGCCAGGACTGGAGATTGGTTGAATGGTTTCTAAAACGGTAAAAATCTGATGTTTAACTCTGGGGGAGCTGGAAAAGGCATATTTTCAAAAAAGTGGAGTGTCCCTTTAAATAACAAAGATTGTCTTTTAATTTGGTGCTTATATTCAGGATCATTGACTGGTCACCTAAGATATGGTCACATCTTGCGCACATATGGAAGATGACAAGTGAAATGTTCAGACTGGTGTGGAAGAGAACTTTCTCAAGAAGGTCTAAAACTTGATTTTACATCTCAATAATCCAAGCACTGAGGTCATCTATTCGGGCATATTCTGCCACAAGTCTCCAGTTCTATGAGGCCGTTCATTTTCAGCGCTAATTATTGATCCCTTTTCATGATTAAGATGTTTAAATTACAATTGTTTTAATACAATAAGTATGCCCTTTTGATTCAGGAGTTTAATGTACCTAATGGTTAAAAATGTAAAATCTAAATCCATACTGTAGATCATTTTATCAGTGACCGGTTTCTGATTGACTACAAAAATATGCATTATAAAACTACATTTAAGATGCTTAATAATCCTGGTAATGTCGATTACAGTGAGGAAAATAAGTATTTGAACACCCAGCCTTGTGGAGGTGTACAATTTTGTCTCTAGTGTCTTTGGACAGCTCTTTGGTCTTGGCCATGTTAGTAGTTGGATTCTTACTGATTGTATGGGGTGGACAGGTGTCTTTATGCAGCTAACAAACTCAAACAGGTGTATCTAATTTAAGATAATAAATGGAGTGTTGGTGGACATTTTAAAGGCAGACTAACATGTCTTTGAGGGTCAGAATTCTAGCTGATAGACAGATGTTCAAATACTTATTTGCAGCTGTATCATGCAAATAAATAGTTTAAAAAATCATATATTGTGAGCCCTAGATTTTTTTAGATAATAATTTCAGACCCCTCCATGATTTCTAAGTGGGAGAACTTGCAAAATAGCAGGGTGTTCAAATACTCATTTTCCTCACTGTATATAAATGTGCATAAGCTGACATCAAAATAATAGCATTTTAATAAACAAAAAAGATCATGAAAGAATAAAGTTTACACTGAGTTAAAAAATAGCACCACTTAAGAGCATTTGGATAAATCCTCAATTTATGGCATGTTCATGAGATGTATAAACAGTCACAAAGTATTGTGACTTACAGTACTGCAGAAGATAAAGAGGTGGTTAGGTTCACATTTTAAACTTTGATAACATATTTCCTCATCATTTAAAGAAATATTGTTACGTACAATCATTACTAATTGTAACATTGTTTCCATTTATGCCATTGCAACAAATTTTTCATATGCACTTTTAAAAAGCAGTAATAAAAATTTGCTGGATTTGGCATTGTTTCAAATTCAGGCTTTAAAAGGACCATGTAGTTATTTTTCAAATATGAATGCACAAGAAAACAACGTAGTATGTTGTGTTTAAAAATACCAAACGAAATGAACTCTCCTTATGAGCAAATCAAGTATCAGTCCCTGATATCACATGAAAGTAATACAATAAACCAGTGCTCTAAACCACTGTACACTAAAACTACTGAAAATAACAATAATAACTCTAAAACGGGGGTCTCCAATTCAGCGTCTGTCCTGTAGAGTACCAGTCATAGATATGTATACATAGATTCCACATTTCCACACCAAAACTTCTGGTTGTAAAAACTTAAAGGTACACTTTGTAGATTTTAAGTGGCATCTTAAAGGCAGGGTCCATGATCTCGGAAAGACAATGTTGACATTTGAAATCACCGAAACAAACACGCCCCTACCCCAAATAGAATCTGGACCTTCATTTGATAGACCCGCCCCACACATACGCAACCCAGGCAACGATGTAGGTTAGTAGACACGCCCCTTACTGCTGATTGGCTACAAGTGTGCTTTGGTAGTCAACCTTTTCCAAAGTGTTTTTCAAAAATCATGGACCCCGCCTTTAAGCAGTGAGACTGTGGATTGCAACCAACAGATCAGTCCACAGCTCACCCCTCCCTTTTAAAACACATTGTAAAGCTACGGTAGCAAACACTCCATCGCCTGAAAAAACGCAGAGCAGTTTGTCCGTTTAGACACTGTATACGGTGTTAGCTAATGCCTTGTATTGTGTTAGTTTAGCAATTACTGTGTTTGGGTCTCCACAACAACACCAAACACAGAATGACTTTTATGTATAACAGCAACTAATGAGGCATCTATGTACATATATATCTATGATTCCACCGCAATCAAACACACACCTAACTATACTTTTCAAGTAATCCTGAAGGCATTGATGAACTACTTTAGGTGTCTTTCATTACAGTTGGAGCTAAACTCAGCAGGATAGTTGCTCTGCGAGTAAGATTGGACTTCCCAACACTAAATCATTAATGTAAAAGATGAGTATATATTCCAATTCAATAGAAATGCTACTTCCTAAAAAGATCTATTCAAATTCAAATTCATTGCAAAAACAGTTCTTCAAGAGTCTCTCTTAGATAAATATATCCAAGATCTTGAGGGCCTCCACATGAAGTTGTGAGGTTAAGTCTTTTTAGAGCATAGCAGCCATTGGACTCTCCTTGTGCATGACACTGCGATTCCTCAAATCTTTTTATAAATCCCGCCCACCTAACACAATGTGGCATACCACATTGATCTCATTAAAATGTAACAGACTATCAGGAGAAGGAAACCAGTGCACTTAAAAACTCCTGGATAGGTTCTGGAGAGCTGACAGGAGGCACGGCGTTTGCGGAAGAGCACAGGAACTCCTCCGACTGGCTTCACATGAAGTCCCTCATCGTGGTCCGTCCTCATACGCCCCAGGTTTGGGCTTGAGAGGAGTTTCCAATGTCTGGAATCTGATCAGCGAAGGACTGCATCATCCACTGACCATCCTGAACTTGGCCAGCTGGGTTCGGATTCGTAGGTGCCTTCTCGGCAGCTTCCGCTAAAGGTACAGACATCAATTTAGCAAAGCAGCTAACGGTATAGTTTTATTTCCTTATAAGACGATACCAACATGTTTCCTCAGACGTCGAGAAGTTACAAAATCCATTGCTTTGACCCACGTCAGGTGCGGCTTCACCATAAGCTCCCCCATAAGCCGTCTCATAACCAGGATCGTACTGTTCTTCCTTGACGGCAATTCTCTTGGCATCCTCTGTAAGCGAGAAAAAAAAATGGGTATACAATATGACAAAGACGACAAATACAGTCCTTAATTGTGAAACGGACCTTTGGCCAGGCCGAGATCGAAGGTATAGTTCACTTCCTCGATTTCCTTGCTCCTGGCTACACCCTTCAGCTGATCCCTAAGCTCTCTAAGCTTGATGTAAAAATGCACTTTGTCCTGAGCACGTGGGAACTGAGCACAGCGGGCACTGGAAGAGGGCATCAGATACAATGCCTACCGAAAAGTGAAAAAAAAAGGTCTGTGATAAGTGCAAGATATTGTGATTATAAAATAAAAAAGATTGAGTCTTACCGTGTCACAGTCTGGGATCTTGTGAGGCTGTAGACCAAATTCAAGAGTTTTGGGTTTTTTCCCAAACATTTCTCTACAGAACATTTCATAAATACCTGAAACAAAAGTAACACATTTATTATGTGGTTAGCAGTAAAACAATAACAGATACTATCAAATCTATACCTTAAGAATATATTGTAATACACTTACATTTTCCGTTAAAAACTGCTATGAGCGGCTTGAATTTCTTGATTTTTTCCACCAGGATTTTCCCACCCTCTCGAAGCTCCTTACTAAAGAAAAAAATAGGTTAGGAGAACATCATGTTACTATTTTCAAGCCCTGAAAGCAGCATCAGGCACCTACTGTACCTCGAAAGATCTTTGCTTCCTGGAGTCGCTCTTGCCACCATATTTGTAAAGCCAATGCCATATTTCTCAGGCAAACTGTCATCATCCATATGATTTAATAGCTTCTCTGTGAATCCGGATAGGAAAAGACACTTCCCTGAAAGATAAAATTGCAGATTTGTTTTAATTTAACATTAAGGTTGTAGAGCCAATGATAAACTGAATTTAAGTATACTTACAAAAATGATTTCCTGGACCAGGAAACCATCTCCCGATATAAGCCGCCATCAACCCTGGATTAATTCCGATCTGTATCATTAACATAAAAAACACATAATTTCAATCACTGTTGTTTAACTATACCTTTATTCTTTTTAGCTATTTCAAAAAGGTTTTTTCAGACAGACAAACTTACAATGACATAGTCTAGGTTAGGGATGAGGATGTCTGGTAGAGTCTTCTTCATGACCTCCTCTTCAGACATGCCTTTAAAGCGATCCACTTTCCTCTTCACCTTTTTGAAGGTACCATCAATCTTCTCCTGTCCTTCAGCAGGTGGCGCCTCCTTATCCTCCTTTGCTTTCTTGGGTTTAGGTCCAGGTTTGGCTCTTGGGGCTTTAGGGGGTTTAGGTTCTTTGGGTTCTTTGTTTGCCGGTCTTCCTCTCTTGCCTTTAGCAGGTGCTGGAAAAAGTTGAAACACTTTAGTTTACTAAACTACATCAGAGTATGTATTCAGTCAGCTTTGTAAATTTCATGACAATGGTCAAACTACTGTACCTTTTTGTGGTGCACCGGGCTCTTGTTGGGCAGCATCCTCTGGGTGTACAGGCATCTGTACAGGAGGCTGCATGCCTCCCTCTTCTCTGTGTCCCTCCATCATATAGGCAGCATTGCCGTTAGCCATGTGTGGATACTGCGCCTGAAGGGCTTGTAGATGCTGTTGAGCTGACTGAACCCTATTATAAAAATAAAACGGGGCATAATATCATTTGTCCTGGCATGTAATGTATGGATGTGGCCATTTAACATTAACTATGTGACCCTGGACCACAAAACCAGGGATAATAAATTGAGATTTATACATCATCTGAAAGCTGAATAAATAAGCTGTTTATTGATGTATGGTTGTGAGGATTGGATGCTATTTGGACAAGATAAAATCTGGAATCTGGGTGCAAACAAATTTTATAAAATCACCTTTAAAGTCCAAATAAAGTCCCTAGCAATACATATTACTGATGATAAATAAGGTTTTGATGTATTTACGGTAGGAATTTTTGAAAATATCTTCATGGAACATGATTTTTGGCATAACAAATTGATAATTTTACATACTATACATACAATGTATTTTTTGGCTTTTGTTACAAATATACACGTGCGACTTATGACTGGTTTTGTGGGCCAGGGTCACATATTATGTTGCTTATGTGACCATATATTAGACACACATACTTAAATAGCACTATCAAATATAATAGTCCAATTACAATTCAATAGACAAATTATTTTTACAGTCAGTAATGCTAATGTACATGGTATAATTTGCAGTAATACCATGTATTTTAATACCATGTGTCTTATGTATTGTATTGTATTATTTTTTCTATCTTTTTTTGTATATTGTTTCTCTCATGTACTAAAATGCGTTTTCTGTAAAGCAACAATGTAAAATTGTAAAAAGTGGCAAGCGCTATAGGAATATATTATGCATTCCCACATGAAAATATACAGTAGCATACTTTAGTATTTTCTGTAGTAAACATTAGTCAAATTTACTGATAATACTATATTGTTTTTGAACCCTATTACAGAAAATGTTAAGAGCATACTGCAGTATTTCCTAGGGAAAATTTCTGTGCTAATACCGATATTCGATCTGGTGATACCGATAAATACCATTTTGCTTTTTACATACTCCTTGTTTCAAACAGTATTATGAAATCCTAGAAGTGCAGAGCGTAAAAACTGCAATTTTGTTGTCCAATTTTTTTGAAAATATCCTCATTTTCCAGCTCTCCTAGAGTTAAACATTTGATTTTTACCATTTTGGAATCAATTTAGCCGATCTCTGTTTCTGGCGCTACCCCCCTTTTAGCATAGCTTAGCATAATCCATTGACTTTGATTAGACCATTAGCATTGCGCTCTAAAATAACCAAAGAGTTTTGATATATTTCCTATTTAAAACTGGACTCTTCTCTAGTTAAAACCTTTACTAAGACCGATGGAAAACTGTCAAAATAATCACACAGAATGAGTACTGATGTATTTTTTGCCTCTTTTGGTTTCCAAGTAGGGATGGGACGGTATGAAAAATTTCATATCATGATTATAGTGACAAAAGTTATCACGATTATTAATATTTACAGCGAGTTTTTGAAATCACGGTTGTAATAATAATTAAATATTAAACGATAATACTAACCGTCAGGACATTTTTATCGTGGTTAATCATGAAACCGGTAATCGTCCCATCCCTATTTCCAAGATATAATCTGCCCTGTTTTCAAACAATCGGTTGATGTTATCTGGTATTATCTGCCGATACGATTACAGGCCGATATATTGGCACATCCCTGGTATTTACTACATTTCATCAATTCACTATAGTAGTGTTGTAGTATTCAATCAGTCTCATTTTTTTGGTCTCAGATTTAGTCGTCTCTGGATTTTATTCTAAGACCCGACAAGACCACAACTGTGGGAATTACACTGACTTATTCAATTTATTTTGTCATTGTTGTGCCAGTAAGATATGAATAGGGGTAGAAATCTGTCAATAAAATTAATACAAAGGCGGCCCACAATATCCAAGATGTGATTGCAAAAAAAGGTTTAACCACTGACATGATTTGAAAACCTGATATGGATTTTAAACAAATCATTCAATAAACCATGAGTTCTTAAATGACTTTGATTTTAGACACAATTTGTTTGCTACTAGACCATTTTTGATGGTCTTGGTCTTGCTTATCTTTGGTCTCGGCCCTCAAAGTCTCGGTCTTGTCTCGGTCTCAACTGTATTTCGTCTCGGTCTTGGCCCCTCAAAGTTTTGGTCTTGACACCATCTGGTCTTGGTCTCAGTTTAGGCGGTCTTGACTACAACACTGCACTATAGTGAATACTACTGTAGTAATTACTACTATACTACAACTTACTACAGCTTATTATAGTAAATACTAAAGTATACAGCAAGGTTCATGTGGGAAATTTGACACTAAATAAATGTATATTCTGTAAAACTGTATGGTTTTAAGGAATGCAAATCATTACATTGCTGCAAAATAAATTCATGTTAATTTGTAAATGCAGGAGGACATCGGGTGCATTAAAAACAAAAACAGCTCGAAGCATCAAGACAATTTCCATATATCATAACTGAGCATTAACTCCCGTTAATGTTATTTTCGTGCAAGCCAACACAGACTGGTTAGTAGCATTAAAAATCAAACGCAAATGCTGAAGGTTGTAACAGCATAATAACATCAGTTGGATCTTGGCGGGTGCCAGTTGATCACAAATATATTGGACACTCACCATTGTTGGAGATATTCCGAAGGGGCATTGGGCAAAGATCCATACAGCCTTTCATCCATCTTTACGGGATTTAAATAGATCAATATGTGTGTTCATTTCAAATGCAATTTCAGTGGGGAATAATTATAACCAACCTTTTATAGGTGGCACTTTTATGGCCCCCTATTAGATTTTAGGAAAATAAAATGCAGCAACTATTCATTATTATTATTATTCATTATTTTAACTACTCCCAAAACGCGCACAACACACAATATGTAAATAAGTCCGATCAGAAAGCACAGGTTTAATATGTATGGGTTAACTACATACTCCACGTAGTCAACAGCACAAACCAGACCTTTAATAATGATATCTTACCATTAGCATAGTGCTAACATGGAGATCAAAAACTAGATTTAGAAATTACACGTCCATAATTACAAATACAGGTTAACCACAAATATCATTTGTTTCTCGTAAACAAAGGAAATGTATAATAAACTGCTAGCATGGTTAGCTAACACTGGCCTAGTGTAGCAATTCATTGAGTACAATGAATGATGGTGGCTAGCTAACTATTCAACACGCTTTCTATCGACATAAAAATGCATTTCCGTAAAAAGTAATTACAATTAAGCTATATTTGGTGAAACGTATACATACCGTTGTGACACTATTAAAACGATAGTCCACAAAATGTTTGTTTTTTGTCGTTTTAGGAACAAAACCGGTGAAAGCAACAAAGACCAAGAGCGAAAAATCTATTTGACAGTGGGCTGTACCAAAGCACCGATAATGGGGGTTGTACTGAGCAACGTATGTCGTGTTTTATTATATATAATACAAAAAATAAAGTAATTCATCATTTGGTGTATACATTTATAATTTAAACATTTTAAATGTAATATATTCAGTTTACTTTACATGTTTTTAATTAAGTTTATATGGCAACGAAAGACAGCACCCCCCTAAATGTTATATTATATAACCGCCGTCTCCCCTGCCGTTTAAACGCCTTAAAGGAAGCCTCCCATTGGCTGCACATAGATTAGTAATAAAACGCCTGTTTCCCGTTGACCAAATGTCAAAATAAAGTTCAGTGCTAACCTTGCATCATAAATAAATAAAAATTGCAAAGTTTTTTGTTTATCCCCTATTGAAGATAAAGGAATATTATTACGCCTTGTACCAGGTTTGCAGTCATATTAATGTAACTTACCACTAATAGGACTGACCACCCAAAATCATTTAAATTCTATAATTTTTTTTATAAACCTTTACTATATTAACATTTTAATGATGGTATTTCGGTGGCACATAACATTTCTGCATATTATTTTCTGCTTTATTACTGTGTAATATACCAATGAGAAAAAATTCATGTGCATGCCTTTTAATCTTTTTACATTTTTTGTTTGTTTTTATTTTAGTCCTAAACACTTTTATTAATAACATCCACAATAAAAAATACGACTTACATAATGGCACACATAATACAGAATGCATTTTCACAGCAACAAAATTGCTGTATTGTTATTATGATGTAACAAGAAGGTATAAAATGGTACCAAATATAATTATTACACACAATCAGTCATGCACATAAATTATATGCACAACAACACAACACAAAAATATTAAAAATGAGGTAAACTGAGCCAACAGTTTTAAAGTAGCACCATGTAGGGCTGTAGGTCTAATGTAAGATGGTGCATGCCTTAAACATTACTATTGGACAACCATGCATTAAGGGCATATAACTATAGAAGTCTACAATCTTCTATAGTCTAACAGTGCAGAGTTGTTTCACTTCAAATCTGTTTGCACATTGACAAGTCAATGTCAATTATATGCGCAGAACATAAAAAATAACAAATGTATGAATCCAGTAAATGTGAAACAGTGAATGGTGGTCATTTAACATATGTATGTAGTTTTTTAGAAGCACGAAATGCATCTCAATGTTCTCAGAATCTGTGTTCAGTCAAGCGTTCAAGGAACACATACAAAATTAAAATCATATACATTAAATAACCCATTATGACAAATGGGTTTCATTATCAGCATACCTTTAACCGAAACATATCAAAATATTTTATCAATATAAAAAAAACAATAAAAACACTGTCCTTGTTGGTCCTTCTCAGTACATGCAGTGTAGACAATGACAGGGCATAAATCTTTCTCCGTTAACCTCTTCTCAGGTTTTTTCGTTGTTGCTGCTACATCTGATGTCTGGAATCTGTTCTGTAAACGGCTGCATTGTCCACAGGTTGTCCTTCACCTGGTCTACAGATTTTTGTCTGTTATTATTTAAACATATTTGTCCATACTAAGACTTATGATAAACCACACAATATTTAAAACAGCTATATTAAAAAAAAAAGAGGTGTTCAGATGCAGAACCCTCTATTAATGAGCATTTATATCACGCTCTTATGTTTATGATTAGTTATTGCACTTTAATGGCAATGAAATGTTATTTAGTCAGTAACTGAAATGCCTTATTTTCACAAATGTCATTTCATTGGTATTTAAAGCGACATCATGTAATTTTTCAACCTTCATAATAAATTTTCAAGACCCTTGTGATAGTACAGCGACTTTAAATAGGTTGAATGACATGTCTACCATAGCCTGGCGGGGTCTGTATCGTTTTTACTCGTACTTTAAAGCTTAGGGTTTCTGGTAGTAACCAGAGCACAAAAAAAATACAAAATTCGACTGCTTTACGGCATACGTCACTTCCTCCACACAATTTTTTTAAAGTGAATTTTGTTGGAGGCTACTTAAGGAGTGTAGAGAGCAACTTCTATTATGTGACTCTGTGGCACATATGACATGGGCGACCCGGGTTCGATTCCCCTTTAAGGCATTTTTTTATATAAACTCACGATCTTGATTCATACATAAATGCGATTTTCTTTATAAATGACGGCGATTATCTTGCATATAGTTCCCTGTATTCAGATGCTGCATTCACGTGTTCACATATTTACCTTTCTTTTACTGTCTATATTTACATTACACTCCAGGATGCTATAGCAGTCAAACTTGCTCAAACTCACACAGTGTAAAACCAAACCCTATTCATTTACCAATCAGATCCGAGGGTGTACTTGAGCGTTTCTCTCTTCTCTCTTCCTCATTTGCTGCTTCCGCTGTCACTCACGTGACGTATTACAAAGCGGCAGACCTAAACATATCGGTTTACTTGGATTTGGAGCGACAATTTTCACATAAAAGAGAGGAAATACGAGCGCCATTGCGGAAAATCCTGGTGGCGAGGGAGAGAGAGACACTGCAACAATATTTGTTTGGAAAAAGGCAAGGAAATACTTCTGGTCGTTTCTCAATTGGAAGGCTGCAGCCTCCGGAGGTCAAATATGCAGGCTGCATACGTCATCAAGCCTGGTTTATTAAGTTAAACTGAGCATTACATACGCAAGTCATAAGCATACTGCAACAATTTACGATTAACTAAGTATAACAGTCAACTTTATAATTGTTAATATTCTGAAATAAGACAGTCTTGATGGCGTATGCAGCTTAGAAATAGGACATCCGGAGGCTGAAACCTTCAGATTGAGAAATGGCTTCTGCCACGACGAGTGCCTCATCAGAAAGTTGTAACATAACTGCGTTTCTCCCTGATGCCGCAAAATGTTGATCGTTTAGCATTTTAAAGGTTTCGTTTTTAGTTAAGTTTTAAGGTTGGCCAGTTCTTTTCCTTTGCGACAGTGCTGCGGCGCTTGTGGCCTCTAGGGGCGCTAGGCATGAAAAATACATGTCTAGCACCCCCTAGTGGCCAAAAAGTTCCGCGGTGTGCCTTTAACAAATTTGACTGCCTTTCACTGCAAAGCCTCCAAGTACATGCAAGCTTTTTTGGCAAAAAACTCTACAAAAAAATCACTTCTTTGGACAAGTCAGAGTAAACAGTTGCAAAATCACTAAAGATACAACTAGAAACATTGCACATGATAAAAGTCAGAATTTAAAAATGAAGAAACCACGTATTAGGGTCGCTGCCACATTAGGTTTATATTCTGGTCCAAGTACTCATAAAAGACCCAAGTTTGAAAGTGATCCACGGCCGTTTCGTGCATTGTTTATCCAATTAATCTTTCATGCACTTAGAGGAGTTTGCTAAAAATGGCATTTAGCGGGCATTATTCTGCCAACTAAACGGTAACCGGGATTAAGCGGATTTAAAGGGATAGTTCCCCAAAAATGAAAATTCTGTCATCGTTTACTCACTCTCATGTTGTTCTAAACCTGTATAAATTTCTTTGTTCTAATGAACACAAAGGAAGATATTTTGAGAAATGTTTGTAACCAAACCGTCCATGGACCCTACTCACTTCCATATTAGGAAAAAAGAATACTATGTAAGTAAATGGGGTCCACGAACGGTGAACTTTTAGGTGAACTATCCCTTTAAAAGTGATAAACGATAATACATGCCGAGATCATTCAGGTAATATCATTATCTTAATTTTGACTGAGGTGGCGTTTAGAGGCTTTTGCATCTGAGCTCCTCAAATAAATCTACCTGTCCCATGAGAATGGACATCAGATGCTTGTTGTTGTTCTTCCCATGATCCATGGCCACAGGTCTCTTCATATCCAGGGTCATGCTGTTCTTCTTTGATTGCCATTCTTTTGGCATCCTCTGAAACGGAGAACAATGAGACTTTTGCATAACAAAATTTTCTACACTAATTGTTACAAACAAAGAGACAGAATATTCTTATATACTATACCTTTGGCCAGAGTCAGATCAAATGAGTATTTCGTCTCTAGGATCTCTTGATGGTCCTGCACTCCCTTCAGCTGATCCCTGAGTTCTTTCAGCTTAATGTAGAAGTGCACCTTGTCCTGAGCACGAGGGAACTGAGCACAACGTGGGCTTGATGACGGCATTAGATAACAAACCTGGTCAACACAACACAACGCGTTACATAGATAGGCATCTTCAACAGGAAATACTTTCACAAAAAACTCGTACCGTCTCCGTGTCTGGGACTTTGTAGGGCTGCAATCCGAATTCTAGGTTCTTGGCCTTTACTCCAAAAATCTCCTTACAAAATATTTCATAAATACCTGAAATATAAAGCAGGATTAATGTATGTCATAGATTAAATTCCATTTAATAATATCTTAAATCTTTTTACCTTTGCCATTGAAGACTGCAATTAAAGGCCTGTACTTCTGGAGCTTCTCCAAAAGTTGGTGGCCACCTTCACGGATCTCTTTACTACAAAAAAGTATAAACCGGATTGGCTTAGGATTTAAAATAAACTTTTTTTATAGGGGATGTAAAATGATGTCAGTAAAATACACTTATTTACTTTTAGCATCTTGCATTATTTTATCAAAAATTATTTTTCATGGCTTTTTATCAGTATTTGCATCCCTGGAAACTGAAATCCACTGCTAAATTTGCAAAGCAAATTATATTTTCATTACATATGCCAAAGCAAGCATGTTAAACCTACTTTGAGAGATCTTTACTTCCAGGCGTGGTCCTTTCCACCATATTGGTGAAACCAATGCCGAATCTTTCGGGGAGCGTCTGATCATGCATGTGGTTAAGCTGTTCATCAGTCAACCCAGAGAGAAACAAGCACTTCCCTGTGAAATAGTCACATGAACAAACATATCAAGGACCTGCATAAATATATAAACATCCTTTACAAAGAAAAAGATCAGCTTACAAAAATGATTCCCAGGATTTGGGTAATGCCTTCCCTTGTAGGCTGACATCAGGCCTGGATTGATGCCAATCTATAAAAATATGACAAAGAATGTACAATAAATACAGATGAAAGTCTATTATATATGGCTGTATTGTTTATAAACAAAACCTACAATTAGCATATCAAGGTTATGGGTGATGATGTCTGGTAGTTTTTTCGTCATGACTTCCTCTGCCGACATTCCATTGAATCTGTCCAATGTCCTCTTGGCTTTTTTTGGAGACTCCTCAGCGTCTGTCTGCTCTTTTCCTTCACTTTTAAGGGGACGTCCCCGCTTCTTGCCTTTGGCAGGTGTCATCGGAGGATCTACAAAACAGATGTGTAGTAGCAAGTCGGACTGCAAAAATATCTTGGTTTTAGGTGCACAGGATCTGTTGCTGTCTGGTCTTACCGGGTGACTGGATGGGGAATTGTTGGGGTTGTTGTTGTTGTTGATGATCCAGATATACATCTTGATGTACTGATAAATTTGTTATGACCTTTTCTTCTGTATACTGGGCGGCATTGACCATCTGGTGGTATTGTGGCACCTGCTCGGGCTGATACTGCTGAGGATTCGTTTGATACCTAATTTAACAACTCATAAGGAAACAATCATCTTACTTTCAATGCATAAGAAGTTCAGAGATCTGCTAAAAGACATATAAATTAATACACCCGTTTTAATATACAATAAGTAGTATTCAGTCAGGATCATTTGTTGAATTGTGTTCTTTATTATATTATTTAATCAAAATATATTTATATATTTTAATAAGCTGAAAATTTGGGACATCTTTTTGGGTTGGGGAAACTCACCAGTACTGTAGATAATCCATAGGGGCCGTCAGAGATGAATACTGTCTTTCTTCCATCTTAATTGGTGTTCTTACTTTAATAGATTAATATTCATGTTTTGTTACTGATATTCCATCAGGTAAACCACACCTTCCCTTTGTTAAACTGGTTGTGTTGCATCTATCTTTTTGTTAGTAGGTCGATTATACGACAAACTATATCATTATTAAATGCATTTTTACTAGAAGCATACGTATTTCAAAGACAGTACAAATACAACGTGAAGCTATTGTACCCATGTAGCCTACTGGACTCATAATAAGCACATAGCTGTGTGGATCACCGTGCAAAAATAAAATAACTCGTTTCGCTTCTTAAAGATACTTTAGCATCTTGCATGTAAATCTTACCTGTCACATATGTTTTTCAGACCTTGTAGTGTACAAAATAATATTTAGTGTAAAGAGAGTCCCAAAAGATACTGTTCATGATACATGAAGCCGGTGTAGGTATAAATGTCAACAAAGCTAAAGATAAAATTCAAAATAAAAGTCCATGTTTTATAGCATTATAATAAAACGATAAACAGTAAAAAATATATATTTTTGTAATTCAAAGTTTATATACTGTTTATATAGTATTGACTTGTGTACTGTTAGAGCATTAATATAAAAGTTAATTTTAACTTAAATCTATGCTTTTATACAACGAGTCATCGCGGTCGTAATGGTAGACTTCACATTATTGGAGCGTACCATTATTTACTAAGGGGGAGGTCGTATTTTCCTAATACCTTTCTATGTTAACAGCAATTGTGGTGTGTATAGTTATACCAGTCCTTAAACAAATTTTGAATAAATATTACCTGAGAGTTGCTAGTGATTAATTAACAGTTATTTTCTAGCTTTGTTTTAGACACATTTGATTTCATTACTCCCTGTACGTAATGTATATTATTTGAGCTCATTGGCTAACCATGTGAATCTGTCATGTAAAGGCTGCTTGTGCAGGACGTTGTATATCAACTGTTTAATATTAGGTTGACTATAACGTTACGTTAACAAAGGTCAGTATACCTTCCTGTAGTTTTATCCCGTATGTCTGGGGCATAATATTGTTTTAAATTAATATACCGTAAATCATTTGTTGCTACTTTTCAGTGTAGCTAAGCTAGCACACTGATGGAATGACCTTCTAGCAAAAACTTACTCATATTAGATGAATGAATTGTGTTATTGGTACCTGAACGACTTATGGTCATGTGATTTAAGTTAAAACTGTGTTTTTACTTAACTTACTTAGTTGGAGTAAGTTAAAAATGTTAAGAAATTATGGTAAGAGTTATACATATGTAATTAACAGGGAGGGACATCACCAGCAAGAAGCTTTATTAATCTGTAACATCTGATTTAAGGATGCCAGCAGGTGTATCCTGGTCGAGATATCTAAGGATGTTCGGTGCTAGCGTCCTGTCAATGTTCGCTGGGGCACAGGTTGTTCATCAATATTACCGTCCTGATTTGGTAAGTGTAAACTTTTGCATTTTAGTATTTTTGTTTCATTTTTAAACTTTAAAAATTACTTTATTTCTTTTCAGACCATTCCAGACGTCCCACCAAAACCTGGAGAACTGAGAACAGAACTTTTTGGCTTGAAAGCAAGACAGACAAACTCAGAAGAACAATGACCAATTGATTTGTTACTGTACATATGTACATAATGTTGTAAAGACTCCCAAAACATGAGTAAAATTTAGACAAAAATCTTATTTTATTCTGTAAATAAATTTGTAATGAACTTTAATGTCATCGTCTTTGTCTTATTAAATGCTTCATTATTTGTGATTGTGTTTGTTAAAAAAAAAAACTAACATGAAATAACTAATGGAAAGCCATTATTTACCACCATTACCATACTGTGAGTCTAATAGTAAATTACGCAGAAAATGTAGTAGTAATAATACTATAATATTCCACGTTACATCTACAAAAATGTAACATTTTATGCAGCCGTAGATAGTTTACAAAAACCAATATATTTGCATTTTTACCTCAGACCTTTATTATGAAAATGAGTTTGAAGACGGAAGTATGTATGTGTATATTTGAGACGCTGAGACCATGCACCGTTGAACGAGCTCGTCTGTCATACAGAAGACAGCTCAGATATTGGGGGGAAGTATGTCGACCTTGTCATTGCCTCTTTCAAATCTCGTCAGAAATAAAGACAGCTTCAAAAGACTTATCACAAACTTTAAGTATCTGCACACAAAAAGCAGAAGATGTTTGGTCGACAGCGGATCGCCGTGGATGTTTGGTGCGCGGGGACGGAAATCTGGTCTCGTGTCCCAGAAGCTGAGCTCACTGAGAGAAGTGACAGCAGCGAACATGTGCACAAACTCCAGTGACGACAAGATCAGCTGGCTCTGGTCTGTTTACAATGAAACTAAAAAGCAAACGGAAGGTTAGTCCTCAATTCATCATCTAACGTTAATTTGAGATCATATTTTCTCCACAGGTTATCACAGGTGATGGTCATACAGAAGACTTACATATTGTTTTATTTTACTGACAGTCTAGGGATGCAAAGCAGTAAATAAGAAAATTTGGTATATGCTCTCATTTGTTATATTTATGATATTAGCTACATTTACTGAAGTAGCCTAATAGCCGAACTATTATTATGCACTACATAAGAATATTTGCTGACATGTAGTTTGTGAAAACTCAGGTAAAGTATTTTTTATATAATTGACTGTTTTCTACAAACAATCTACAGTATGACATAATGTAAAAAAATGTGAAAAAATTTATCCTTGATATTAATATTGACTGAGTAAGGTCATGTCAAGGATTGAAATCAATGAGTGAAGTAAAACTTAATCTCATATTAAGGTTATGAAACTTTCAAGATTTATTTGTAATTTATACAGCTGTAATACATTGTTGTACTTATAAAATATGAAAGGAAAAAAACTTTTATTATGAAAGTAATTTAGGGCTGCATAATGATTAATCGCGACTAATCGTTTGCAGAATAAAAGTTTTGTTTGCACACATATATGTGCGTGTGCTGTGTATAATAATTATGTATATATAAACAAACAAACAAACAAACAAACACACACACACACACACACACACACACACACACACACACACACACACACACACACACACACACACACACACACACACACACACACAAACACACACATTTAAGAAATATTTACTTGTGTATACAAATTTTTAATTTATATAATTTATTTTATATATAAATACTTAAAGGTATTGCGGAGGATTTTCTATTTCTGGGTGGATCATCAAGACTATTGGTCCTCCTAGTTGTCAATCAAGAGTGTTGTGCAATTGCATTTTTTAAAAAAGTGGAGAAGGTGGTTCTTTTCTAAAATTTGAGAAAATCCTCCGCTATACCTTTAATATATAAATATATTTTTTCTCTGAAAATTCTACATAAATATGTGTCTATCTACATATACATAATTATTTTACACAGTACACACACATATATGTGTGTGAACAGAACTTTTGTTCTGCAGGCGATTGGTCGCGATTTATCATTATGCAGCCCTAGAATCTTCACATGAAATTATGTAATTCAAAAAAAGTTTTAATTAATCATTTTAATTTGCATTATTTTTCATCATATGTCTAAGAAAACTATAAAAAACACAAAGAGTCCATACTTTATTAACACACACGTGTTTTTTCTCAGATTTAGTACCAGTGATATCAAACAACTTTGTCAATCCAGACACAATCTTTGCCAATAATGAGATGAGCCTGCAGGACATTGAGATCTATGGTTTTGATTATGACTACACACTGGCTTTCTACTCCAGTCACCTTCACACCATCATTTTCAACATCGCTCGGGATATTCTTATACAGGAGCACAGGGTGAGTGAATCCAGAAGTTTATTGGTGATATCGATTATATGTGTTAATTTGTATTCAGTGGATGAGTATTACCATTGTTGAGTCCTATTTCCTTATGTGTATTTACAGGAACATGAAGTCTTTTTATGTTACAGTTTTTAATGATTAATAACTTTGCTTTAACAGCAAGATCATTGAGATGTTGTCAGTTTGGCTTTTGCAACTTTGAAATGCATTTTTTATTTCGGTTCTCTCAAAATTAGCAAAAAAAAAATTGATTTCTCTGTTGTAAAGACATACAGTATATAACTCATTTATTTGCTTATTTCCCCCAAAAGTCTAAAACCAATATATTTTCATTTTCTATTCTCATATCAGTATCCTGAAGGATTGAGGGAATATGAATACATCCCAAATTTCGTGATCCGTGGTCTGCACTATGACGTTCAAAAGGTATGCTTGTGTTTCAGATTGTTCATGCAATTGGTTTGAAAGTTTTGCCTAATCGTTTTGTCATTTGAATGCTAGGCCTTACTAATGAAGATAGATGCCTTTCATTATATTCAACTGGGTACAGTATACAGGTAGTGTGAATATTTGCTATAATGCATATAATTATCATATAATTATTCGTTTTTAGTCTCCGCTTACTGTTATGTCTGTTTCTTTAGGGGTCTTAATCCTGTGCCAGATAAGGAGGTCATTGCAATGTACGAGGGCTCCCATGTACCCCTTGAAATCATGAGTGACTTTTATGGCAAGGTTTGTAGCTTGCAGTTCACTTATATGCAGAAAGCTCTTTTGCTTGTCTTTGTTTTTATATTAACTGTTTTCTGATACGGCTCTTTCAATCTCTGTACAGAGTTCTCATGGTCACACAATGAAGCAGTTCATGGATATCTTCTCCCTTCCAGAGATGTCGCTTCTCTCTTGCGTGAATGATTATTTTATGAAGCACAATATCGATTATGAGCCTGTTCATCTCTATAAAGATGTCAAGGTATATTTACAAGATCAAAAAAGCTGTAAAATAATTTTTTGGTCAGTATTTTACTTTATTATAGATCTTTATTATCTATTTTTTATAAGACTTTTCTACATTTGTGGGTGCAAAGGATGAAAACTTCAAGCGTAAAAGCATTTATTTTTAAATCAATGATTTTAGGATTTTAGCAATTTCCAAGTCATATATACGGTACTGCTGATATCAGAACCCACTTGGATAAATTTAGGTTTTGATAAATATAGATCCAACATTTTGCTATTTCAGTTTGGTGTAAGCTGCATGAACAGCAATGGTCTAATTTTAGTCTGAATATTTATAAGCACCATCTGTGTCGCATGCATCTGTTCACGCAGTTATAGATGATACAGATTTCCTATTGGGTCTATGGATTTTGGAAAAAAACTTTCCTACATCTAACTTTTATTATAAAATAACAAATTTTGAAGTATTCCCTTTGCTGTTCCTTACAAACACCACTTTCCTTAAATAAAATGAATGAGAGCTTTCACAGAAGGCAGCTGGCAGCACGTCTGTATATTTTAAGGTCTTTGTGTGTTATTTCAGTGCAACACATTGACGTCCTTTGATATTCTGGGTCTGGTTTGTATCTCTGTTCCCAGGAGGCTATTGGAGACGTTCACATCAGAGGCCTTATGTATCGAGCAGTAGAAGCAGATATCGGTAATTTCTCAAGCTTTTATATTTTTACCTGCATTGGAGACACAGTTTAGGGGATAGTTTATCCCAAAAATGAATATTGTGTCATCATTTTCTCACACTCAAGTTGTTCAAAACCTGTATACATTTCTTTGTTCTGCTGAACACAAAGGAAAATATTTTGCGCAATGTTTGTGACCAAACTAATTTTGAGCATCATTGACTGTCATAGTATTTTTAGTTCCTACTATGGAAGTTAATGGTGCTCCAGTTTCCTGCTTGATTACAAATATCTCCTTTGTGTTCAGCAAAACAAACAAATTATACAGGTTTGTAACACCTTGAGGGTGAGTATGTGATGACATCATTTTAATTTTGGGGTGAACTATCCCTTTAAGCAATAAGGAATAAGAGGCCATGCTATATTTTATATATATATATATATATATATATATATATATATATATATATATATTAGGGCTGTCAAAATTAACGCGTTAATAACGCGTTAACGCAAATTCATTTTAACGCCACTAATTTTATTAACGGAGATTAACGCAACGCGCAATTTCTGTTTGACCCTTGGTCCAGCCCATAGTTGTATGAACAGAGACAAATGTGACTCTCTCTAAATGAGTAAAAGGTTTTCATAGAAATAAGAACATTAAGCAAATTGTCTACCAAATCCAATGCTCTAAATGCTCGTTGGACATCTGATATGATCTTTATTTATACGTCTGAGAGGTGTAACGTTACCGTCCTCCTAATGCTTAATCTAATACAAAGATGCGTCTCAATTCATTTTGGTTTCGCTTTTATGCATGACTTAGAAAATAGACTGCAGGACTTGCTTGATGTTAAAATAGTCATTAAGAGAGATAAAGTTCGGTACCTGATTAATGTTAAAGAGTTATTAAGAGCGACAAGACTCAAAAGCGATCCCCTCACGCTGACTGACTGACATCTGAAGCGCGTGCACACAGACGCGCGAGTGCGCGACCTGGAGACATCTACACAAAATTACAGTTTTACAAATATCTGTTTTGATAAGAATTCACGCAGGTAGGCTCTATAATCTGTTATGTTTTAAGTAAATGTTTGGTTAACTGTTGGGTAAAACTATCTGATGTGTAACATTATATTAGATCACTTAGATTTTAAGCAGTCTGTCTCAATGTCAATCAAACAAAAGGAAAAAAAGTTGAACATACATTGATGATGTTTTTGCTTTGTGTGTGCTAAATCTATTAGTTTTACCAGTGATTTTAAGGTATTGATGTGGTAATATAATGTATGGATGTGGAAATGTTTGTGGTAATTTGACTCTTTCAACTTCAAACACGTGTAGTTCTGTCATATTTTGTTAACAAATCATGCATTGTTCTATGTTTTAATAGAGAATGTCAAAATATGAACAACTATTTTTTTAAAATTTGCTAATTCCGACTCAACTTGCCAGCACAGGTCACAAATGATGCAGCAGCAAACAAAAATAGAGAAAGAAAAATCTTCTGAAAGGAAAATTCATATACAAAACAATGGTTGGTGATTCTGTTAAAATGTAAACAGGCTGTTGTTAACATACATTTGCATAAAGCATCTATATATGTATATATGATTAGAATATTAAAAACCTGAAAAGTGTTAAATTAGGGTAAATTTAGAATGGATAAAAATGTGCGATTAATTTGCGATTAATCGCAGTTAACTCATGAAATCATGCGATTAATCTAGATTAATTTTTTTAATCTATTGACAGCCCTAAATATATATATATATATATATATATATATATATATATATATATATATATATATATATATATATATATATTAGGGCTGTCAAAAGATTAATCGCGATTAATAGAATACAAAATAGGCCTATATATATATATATATACATATATACATATATAATAAAAACATATATAAATGTTTCTTAAATACATACATGCATGTGTGTGTATTTATATAAACAAAATAATTACACACAAAGATACACACACTCATATATTATGCAAAAACAAACTTTTATTTTGTATGCGATTAATCTCGATTAATCTCGATCTTTTGACAGCCCTAATAAGGTGATTCTCAAACTTTTTCATCGTGCGGCCCCCTTTGTGTATGGTGCATTCCTTCGCGGCCCCCCCCAAAGAAAATTTCTGACAAATTTTTTTCTAAAACTTCACATTTTAATTAAACAAATTGGGGCTGTTGGTTGATAGCCTTCTTTTTTTTAGGTTTAATTCCACAGAAATCATGATAAATTAATGTATTTTATAAAATGTCATAAAACTGGGGCCCCCCTGGCACCATCTCACGGCCCCCAGTTTGAGAACCACTGCCCTAATATATGTCATAAAAATAGTAATCTGTGACTATAGACATATTATATAAGTATTATATAAGACATATAAGTGCCTTATTGCTTTTTTAAAATGCACCATTATTTTATTAACCCAATCCTAATAGTGAATATTGTCTTTTTTATCTACAGAGAAATACATATGTTACGGTGAACAGACGCATGCTGTTTTACGGAAGCTCTCCAGAAACGGAAAGAAGATGTTTTTGATCACCAACAGCCCCTTTGATTTCGTGTTAGTGCAACTAAGATTTACTACAACTGAAATCACCTGATATACAACCTTCTCGTACATATTTTAAACAAACATGTTAGGACTGCCTGCTTTTCATGCCATGTCATTAATTCCCTTATTGTAGAGATCGAGGGATGAACTACATAGTTGGCAAAGACTGGCGAGACCTGTTTGATGTTGTCATTGTGCAGGCTGACAAGCCAAGTTTTTTCAACGACAGGAGAAAGTAAGTAGTGAATTCATCCAAGACAAAGATAATAGATAGAACAAGATTGGGCACTGCTGTTACTATGAATAGGGGAAATGCAACGCCCATTATGGCGCCACTGGCGACTGAAGTCCCACCTTCCAGTAAAAAAACAATCATCAAATTGTGTTTTTAATTAAATCTGTATTTCCCCATTCAAGTAGATAGGTGTTTAGTCTTGCATGACTGAAATAACTGCCTGACCCGAGTGCCAAGACTTCCATAAAGGGACTTTAAAAAAAAAAAGCATGACAAATGACATGCATGGAGGTAGCATGCAAGGCTTTCTTGGATCGAGATGGTAACATCATGTTTTTTTTTATAAAGGCCATTCAGACGAGTTACTGATAAAGGCGTGTTGTTATGGGACAGGATTCACCACCTTGAGAAAGGGCAGATCTATAAACAGGTACAATCGTTCATGCCCCAGCGTTTTGCTGCGAGCTCTTTCTGTTCATTATTGAAAATCGTGGAAAGTCATCTGTTTACTTCTTCTGTTCTCAGGGAAACCTGTATGAGTTTTTACGGCTTACGGGCTGGAGGGGCTCCAAGGTCTTGTACTTTGGAGATCACATTTACAGTGACCTTGCTGTAAGGAACTTCTTTATTTTGCATTCGAAATTGTTGCCTTTTTAATCTGCTTAATGTTATTTGGTTTGATCCATATAGCTCTGCTACAAAACCTACTGAGTTGATTTTTAAGTCAGCATCTTAACTGTCATTAACCATCTTAACCTCATAAGTTGCCAAATAAATAGAGCCCTGCATGGGAGATGTGATTCACGACTTGTAATAAAATGTATCTATGTATAATAGGTCCTAGCAGACCCTATGCATCATATTAAATGTTTCGCTTAGCTATGTGTGTAAGCATTGTTTTGGGGTGATTTTGCAAACTGTGCTGTAATGAAAGTGATGCCTTTGTGTGTAGGACCTGACCCTAAAGCACGGTTGGAGAACAGGAGCCATCATTCCTGAGCTACGTAAAGAGATCAAAATGATGAACACAGAGGAATATGTCCACACTATGACCTGGTTGCAGGCCTTGACCGGACTACTCGAACAAATGCAGGTTAGACCATCAGCAGGCACATCAAAAAAAGCACTTTTCTATAGTGTACTATATATAAAGTAGTGGTTTTCAAACTGGGGTGCGGGGCCCCCAGGGGGGCCGCGAGATGGTGCCAGGGGGGCCCCAGTTTTATGACATTTTTATAAAATACATTAATTTATCATGAATTCTGTGAAATTAAACCTAAAAAAATAATGCAGCACTACTTTGTATAATTTAATGTTTTGTTTAATTAAAATGTGAAGTTTTTTGAACTGTTTTTTGTCATAAAATTTCTTTGGGGGGGCCGCGAAAGAATGCACCGTACACAAGGGGGCCGCACGCTGAAAAAGTTTGAGAACCACTGATATAAAGTAGCAACTTTTCAAAAGGGCTGCAAGATATGAAGAGTTTAGTTCCAAAACGAGAGAACTCAATGTTTGTTTATAATTATTATGTTATCATGTTTTTATTGTGTTTTATTGTGACATTTAGCTGTATTTTTTAGTTATAAAGGCTTAAATAAAAAAACAACAACTGCAGTTTGATTGATACTAATTGGAATGCACAATCAAAATACAAGATTTTTGAAAAAAACAGAGTTATCTCTATAACTCTTCATATATTGAAATTATCTAAATATTTAAAATGTGCATTTATAAATGTGCATATTGGAATGGTTTGCAATAACTAAAGGATTTGATGATTTGTCGTGACTAATCGTACGCAGAATTTTGTTTACATAATATATGTGGATGTACTGTATATAATAATACATGTGTATAATAAAAAAATTATAGAATAAATATTTATATATTATATATAAATGTATATACACATGCAAATATTTCTTAAATATATACTTGCGCGTGTGTGTGTACATAATTATTAAACACAGTACACTCACATATATTATGTAAAGAAAAACTTTTATTCTTTGAACGATTAGTCGCGAATAATCATTAGGCATCCCTATATATAAGTATTTTCTTATATAATAATTATGTTTTTAAAGGGCACATATCATTAAAATCAGATTTTTCCATGTTTAAGTGCTATAATTGGGTCTCCAGTGCTTCAATCAACCTAGAAATCAATACAGTAACTTAGTTTTGGTAAACCGTTCTTTGCAATCATGTGAAAAAATAGGTAATTGAAATCTGGCTCCCCTTGTGATGTCAGAAGGGGATATACTGCTCCTTAATCTGCACTATCCAAACACGACACTGACATTTAGTGCATTTGCATTTTAAAGGACACACCCAAAATGGCACATTTTTGCTCACACCTACAAATTTTAACATGCTATAATAAATTATCTATATGATATTCGAATTAAAACTTCACATATGTACTCTAGGGACACCAAAGATTTATTTGACATCTTAAAAAAGTGAAATGTCCCCTTTAATTGTTTGAAAAAGGGTAACTTGGTTTTTCGTTCACTTCAGTGATCTAGCTATTTCATTTAAACTTGAAAGATCAAAGTTCAGGATCCATGAGGTTTCTTTGCGTGGGCGGGTTACGTTTTTTTTCATGTCGTATACTGTACGTACAAGGCTTTATTTATATGGTTGTAATATTCACATTTCAATAGTTTTATTTATTAACGTACAATCATTTGTACAATGAAATTAGCGGCATACAAATGTTTTATGAATCACACGTGAACCCTGTCATAAGATGATATTTGCGCACAGGTCTGCAGTTGTTTCTACGTTAGATTGATTCCATTGACTACATATTCACTGTAATGTAAATAGCTGTCTGACAAATATATTTAGTGATATGATTGTTAAGTGTTAGTGTGTTTTCCTTGTGATCAAAGCAGATGTCTACCATCTTTAATACCAGCCTTGACCAGTAATCAGGTTTGAGTATTCGCAGTACGAAAGGTTGCATTTGTCTTTTATCTGGCAGGTGCACAGAGACTCTGCGTCACAAACGGTGATTCAGCAGTGGATCAATGAACGGGAGGATATGAGGTAACTAATCTTACATTAATCTTTAGACCTTTACTCTGCATCAGCCATACAAAATCATACAGTGTATATATAACTCATCTTGTAAATGTATGAACTCCTATATATATATATATACATTGCCAATGTATAGTTCTTATTTGTAGATTAGCATTTGTATTGGTGGCACAATGGGGCAGTTTCCTGGATAGGGATCAGACTAGTCCTAGACTAAAATAAATGTAAGATTTGCCCAAACTGAAAACAACTTGCTCTGACATATTATAAAATACATCAGTGCCCTTTGTTTTGCTTCAAAATGCACACAAGTAACGTTTTTAGTAAGGCATGTTTGTTAAAACTAGTTATATTTCCTAATTAAACTAATGCCTAGTCTTGGTTTAAGCTAATCCCTGTCTGGGAAACCACAACTATATGTTTAAAATGTTTATCAAAATATTAAGACCTATTGTCAGGCATTTTTGTAAGATATTAACAACATGTATAACGGGTGATGTTGAAACAACATTAAACGACTCAATTTGGCAGGTTGCGGGCTAAAGGCGTCTTCAACGCCCAGTTCGGGAGTCTTTTCCGTACGTACCACAACCCGACCTACTTCTCGCGTCGACTCTCAAGGTTCGCCGATATCTACATGGCTTCCCTCAGCTGTCTGTTAAACTACGATCTCCAGCACACCTTCTACCCCAGACGCACGCCCCTGCAGCACGAGTCTCCTATCTGGCCTGAGCAAACCACCACCGGAGCCATGAACATACAGAGCCACAGGATAAAGACCGGATCAGAGTAGAGAGGATGTGAGACCGATATTAGTGTGTCTTTAGTGTTACTAATGTAACGGTATGTTATATTTCATTGGAGATCAAACTGAAAATCTATTATTAACATAATTAATAATAGTGAAATTCAACGATAGTAGTGGTGTTGTGGGTTAGATGTCCTCTGATGCACAAAAATATGTGTAACAGCTGAAGTATAAAATGCTATTATATAATGGGGTAGGTTACAAATTGCTTTATTTTATACATTACTATTGGTTTAACTAAAGAAATTAAAGGCATGTTTTGGGTGAACTATATCTTTAAAAATGAAATTTTGGTTTTAAACTCAGTGGCGGCAGGTGTCATGTGTCTGGCTCTTCATGTCATAATGGGAACCTATGTGCGTCACATGTCGTGTCAAAATATGTGCCTGTTGCATATGCGTCTAATAAGTTCATGAGTATTTAGTAAAAGCGAACATCCATTTTATCATAAACGCTTACAAAGCGTCTGTAGCAGGCACGTATTTTGACATGAATGCACATAGGTTCACATGATGCAGGGAACACATATTTTGTCATGACGATCCACACCCATGACGATGTTTTGATGAATTTCGCATTCGTGCGTCCTCTGAAAAGTAGCCACAAGCCACCACTGTTTAAACTAAAGGAAAGTGGATAAGACAGTGGGTCTCATTCACTAAGCATGCGTACGCACAAATTTGTTAATGAAATATGCGTTCGGACGTTTTAACTAACAAATCGACAAAAAGAAAAAAATGTATATAAAAATTTCTTCTGAATGTTTTCAATAACGTAAGAACAACTTAAACCATAATCATGAACAAGGAAAAATAACCCTATAATATTTATCTGTGTTATATATATTTTTTCTTGTTCATGATTATTGCGTATGTGTGGTCTAAGTTGTTCTTATGTCTTTCCATACATTTAAACAAATTTAAGTATGAAAGTTTTGTTGAACCATGAATTGTTAGTTTAAACGTTTGCATGCACATTTTACGAACAAATTTGTGCGTACGCATGCTTAGTGAATGAGACCCAATGTGTTCATTTTTAAATTTCATTTACATTTGCTCATTTACAGAATTCATGTGTTGGTCTGCGCTAAAGTACACACAGTATGGTATTAAAGTTGATATGCATGTAGTTTGTGTGCATAATCAAACTAGATTGTTTGTTTTCTAGTATTGTCGGTTTCCTGAAAGCTGCCATTGGTCGGAAAAACAGTCCCCTCCCCAATATTACACCATTAGATAAATAATTGGAGTTGTGTTGGGCTAGTTGGGAGTGTTTACAGTATCGGGGGAAGTCAGCCTACAAATACACTGTAAAATGTAAAGGTTGGATTTCATATATTAGTAACACAATTGTTTTTACTTAATAGTGGTGTGTGTAAATGTTAGCGACATCTAGTGGTAAGATTGTAAATTGCAACCTACAGCTCACCTCTCAATTATAAAACGCATATGATAGCCACCAGAGGACAAACATGGACGAAACACGCTTTCTATAGCAATTTATCCGTTTAAGGCTACTGTTAAAACATGACGGTGACTTTGATGTAAGCGGACCCGTGATGTATGCCTCACTTTAAGTGAAAAACTTAAAGGGACACTCCACTTTTTTTGGAAGGTATGTTCATTTCCAGCTCCCCCGGAGTGATTTGATTTTTACAGTTTTGGAGTCCATTTAGCCGATCTCCGGGTCTTGCGGTACCACTTTTAGCATAGCTTAGCACAATCCATTGATTCTGGTTGGACCATTGGCATTGCGCTCAAAAATAACCAAAGAGTTTCAATATTTTTCCTATTTAAAACTTTACTCT
Source organism: Misgurnus anguillicaudatus (assembly GCF_027580225.2). Taxonomy (NCBI): domain Eukaryota; kingdom Metazoa; phylum Chordata; class Actinopteri; order Cypriniformes; family Cobitidae; genus Misgurnus; species Misgurnus anguillicaudatus. The sequence continues at coordinate 19,851,409 of NC_073342.2, read as the reverse complement.
TCCGTGGTTGCATCGTGTATTAAGACAGACAAAAAATTAAACGTTGTGATTTTCTAGGCAGATATGTCTAGGAACTATGCTCTCATTCTGGCGTGGTGATCGGGGACGTTGCTGCCGTGGCATGGCTGCAGGAGGCACAAAGATATAACGTAGTGCCCGAAAATAGCATAATATCATTGCGCCTCCTGCAGCCATGTTGCGGCAGCATGTTTTTTAAAAAAGTGGAGTGTCCCTTTAAGTTACATTTTTAGATGTTACCAATTGAAGTAATTTTTTAAGTAGATCTAACTTTCACCTTGTACAGTGTAGCTTACTTGTAATTGCTTAATTGTAAATGTGTCTTAATCTGGTATAGAAGAAAATGCTGTATTTTAACATTTGATAATCATCACACTCCTGAGCTGTCAATACCTTATTTTTGTATTAAAAAGTTTGTCTTGACACCATGTTAAATGACTGGGGATGAACTGACGTACAGTATATAAACAGAAGAGTATTTGACTAGTTTTGTGCTGTTTTAAAGATTTTGCCTCATATAGTACGAGTAGGTAAAGTTTTTTTACAGTGTTTATTTTTGAAGTTCGATGTTCATCGATGGCCTTTGTGAGTTCACCTCCATTAAGCTTATTAAAAGGGAGAAAATACTTGAAGTGTCACATGTTTAAATGAATGTGCATGTAGAAAAGAGTTTGTCACTTCTGAATTGCTCCCATACAGTATATTCATTCGTTGTTTTAGCCTTACATCCAGTGCTTTTGCAGTATATGACAATAAAACACTTTTTTATGAGGGACATTGTGTGACATATTAGATATTAAAGTTATAGAAGAATATTTATTGTTGTTTAAGGTGGCCATACAATTCTTACTTATATGTGAAGGAGCGTATTGTACTTTTTATATGATGGCATGTTGGTTATTGTTGCTCTTACTTTACTTTTATCATTGTTTTGAGAGGCCAGCAATAAAAGATTATGCTTTAATAACGCACAATTTTATGTTTATCTACTCGTACAAATCGCCTCTTTGTTTTTGTTGTTTTTTACCGTACCATTGCTGGATTTTTTGACATATTTGCCTTTAAAAATTGTATTTAAGCTGTTTTTTGTTATAACCAATATTTAAAGGGTATTTTATTTGTGATGTTTATTACAAATATACTGGAATTAAATTATTTGTTGGTGCATTATTTTTTGTAATTGATTATTAAATGCTATTGGTTGTGAAATAAAAATGCTCAATATATATAATTGGGCTGGGATTAAAAGTCTATCCAGTATGTCTAATTGTATTTTCCAAGGCAGATTTTCTTAATACGACACGGAGTAATTTAACAAATGGTTTTTTACTAAGATATGGGAGAGCAGGTGCTTCACATTACATTAAGCTCTTTGTGGCATAAAAAATCAGGTATGAAATGGAGCCAATATTTAATCTCATTGTTTAAAGCCAATAATATAAAAGACCAACCAGTTATAAAACACACTGCTGTGTGACCTCGGAGCTCCCAGACTACAGTTTTTAGCATGGAAAGCATCACGCCGGCTGATACTTCCGTGATGGTACAGCCTACTATTTTTCCACGTGTGGGCTACAGCATACTTTCGTACCTCATGTTTATAAACACATTACTTTCCGTGTTTAATAACTCGCTGGTGATCGTCGTAATGCTTAAAAATGTGCATTTTCTCAATGCGATGAACATCATTATTCTCAGCCTTGCGATCTCGGATCTTATGATCGCCACCTGCGGTTCAGCAATCGTCACCATCACGAATTATAAAGGATCTTTCTTTTTAGGAGAACCGTTTTGTGTTTTTCAGGGCTTTGCTGTGAACTACTTTGGTGAGTAGTATGTATTTTATTTGTTTATAATGCATCGTTTCATCTTATTTATATTACATCTTATAGTTTTAAGACATTTGCTAGATACTGCTAAACATTTTAGACAAATTTTGATCAAGATTGAGTTAATGGCTGAATAATGACTTTATCTGGTGATGATTTCTACATTTATTGTATTGAAAAGTTTATTCCACTGACTTTTTTTTGTTGAGTGAACTAACCCTTTAATGTCCACATGAATTGTATGGAAAAATGTACAGTATGTAAATGCACAGACGTGATGACATTTTCGAGGTGAACTAACCTTTTAAAGGCAGGGTATCTGAACATTTTTAGTTATGCTGGTTAAAAGTCTCCTTACATCCCATCACATGTTTAAATGTATTTGTAAAAATTTAAGGCGTCGGACCAAAAAATGTTCAACCAATCATAGATCTCAGTCCGAATGGACGTTGCCTTTTTTGTCCCTCATCCGTAAGCGTAATTTGAATGCCACCGCGCAGCCTGTTCACACAGACATCATACGTCATTGACGCGTTCACGTGCCCTCACCTCCCGTCTGTAATAAGAGGGAGAATGGCAAACTTTTCTGCTGAATTGACAACCTGCGCAGGAGCCACAAAACGAAATACATGTTTTATAACCACAACAGCAAAAACTGCCTGGATCAGCAAATAGCAAAAAACCAAACATTGGTAACTTAACTGCTTTACCACGAGATGCAAACAGCTGCAGGAGGCAAAGAGTCTGAAAGGGTCGTTGCACAGTTTATTTTGGTAAGGTAGGTACGTGATATGTTTGTATTAAGATGGATATTCTACTTTGATGAAAAATTGTGTTGCTTGTGAAATTTGTGTTCGTTTACGGATTAGCGTAACAATATACTACGTCTACACAACCGAAAGTGTGCTTAAACTAATTCTGATGTAAACCAGTTTTTTTATGTTGGTTAGTTTGGTAATGTTATTCACTTTGTACTGCAAAGTTTTCTCACTGGTGAATGAGACATGAGATGTGACCATCTGATCTGTGCGTGTTCATGTGTTTTGAAAGAGGCGTGACTTTGGATGGCGATTTGAATGGAGGTTGGGATAGATTTCATTGCTAGTCGCCTACGTTAACATTTTTCAAAATGCGATACCCTACCTTTAATATCCAGATTTATTGTATAGAAAAGTGCAAGTCAATTCAACGTATTATTTTAAATTTCGACTTGTGATAAGTTGACATAACTTATAAAAATAAGTTTAAAAGGTTTAACCTAATTTGTTAAGTTAAAGTAACAAAATATATGTTGATATAATTTTTTGCAGTGTATCCACATTTATTGTATTGGGGCGAACTTACCCTTTAATAGCACCCATATTTATTGTATTAAAGTGTATTCTACAGAAGTGATGACATTTTTGGGGTGAATTAACCCTTAATACACTGTAAAAACTTTGTTATGCAAATCAATTCAACATATTATTTTAAAGGGGACAAATCATAATTTTGTGTGCTATAATTGGATCCCCAGTGCTTCTATCAACCTAGAAAATGTGAAAAAAAATCAGCCCAGTAACGTTGTTGGTAAACCATTCTTTGCTAGCATGTGAAAAAATAGGTAATTGAAATTTGGCTCCCCTTGTGATGTCAGACGGGAATAATACCACCCCTTAATCTGCACTATCCAACCACGGCACTGCCATTCAGTGCAGAGATCAGCTTTTTTGCAGTTTAAAGAACACACCCAAAAACTGCACATTTTTGCTTACACCTACAAAGTGGCACTTTTAACATGTTATAATTATCTATATGATATTTTGAGCTACAACTTTACATACGTACTCCGGAGACACAAAAGATTTATTTGACATCTTTAAAAAGTCTTGTGAAATGTCCTCTTTAAGATTTGATTTGTAATAAGTTGACATAACTTATGAAAACAAGTTTAAATTGTTTAACTTAATTTGTCCACATTATTTGTATGAAAGCGTATTCTTCAGAAGTGATGACATTTTTGGGATGAATTAACCCTTTAATACAGTGTTAAAAAATGCAACTTCGTTTAAATTGTTTAACTAAATTTTTGTCCACATTTATTGTATGAAATTGTACTCTACGACAGTGATGACATTTTTAGGGTGAACTAATCATTTAATATCTTCTAGGTTTGGTGTCTCTGTGTACTCTCACACTACTGGCATATGAGCGATACAACGTTGTCTGCAAACCAATGGCTGGCTTTAAGCTGAACGTTCGCAGAAGTTGCATGGGTCTGCTGTTCGTATGGCTTTATTGCCTCTTCTGGGCTGGCGCTCCACTTTTAGGCTGGAGCTCATACGGACCTGAGGGTGTCCAGACGTCCTGCTCTTTAGGTTGGGAGGAGAGGTCCTGGAATAACTACAGCTACCTTATCTTCTACACTATTCTCTGCTTCATCTTACCCACGGCCATCATTATATACTGTTACACCAACGTACTTATCTCCATGAAGAAGGTAGATGACAGCTCTTATTGCATGCTTTCATGGCTCTTAAACTACATAGTTTATTTATCAGTGTTGCAGACAGTCCAATATCACATCACATTTATGCATCTGGTAGCTGAGCAACTTACAGTGTAATATATCGTTTATCAATATTTGTTACCTATGAATCAAATCGATGATTGCTCTACCATTTGAACACAATTCACCTCCTGCTTTTAGATCAACAAAAGCATTGAGCTTCAAGGTGGAAAAAACTGCCTGGAGGACAACGAACATGCATATCGAATGGTCCTGGCCATGATCACAGCCTTTTTCATCTGCTGGCTGCCTTATACTGCCATCTCTGTAGTTGTAGTTGTGAATCCAGAAATCTACATATCACCTCTGGTGGCCACCATGCCTATGTATTTTGCCAAGACCAGCCCTGTTTACAATCCTATTATCTACTTCCTGACCTATAAACGGGTGTGTACTGTTTATTTTGCCTCCAACTCCAATACAGTATGCATTAATATTTTGCCGTGTTTACAGCTGATCTTTAATATGTTTGCCATCTAGTTCCGGGAGTCCTCTCTGGAGATCCTGTCCTGTGGTCGATACATTCCCCGTGGTACTGCAGTGAGTCTTAATATGTGCACGCCACAGAGGAGTCGCCCAACCAGTACAAGCTGCAAGATAGTCCCAGTTTGATCTGAGGTCTGTGCATGTGCGTCATCGTGTACTTTTATGCATACCTGTGAAACTAAATAGGCTACAGTCTCTTTAAGGGCTGTGCAATTAACCAATTTCAATTTTTGCACATTTCAATGGAATAAATATTTGGGATTATGATTTTTACCAAAATTGAGCAGCCTAGTCTGTTTCACTTTAATCCACTGAATGGTAAGAAATTTACAGAGCTGGCCGTTTGGTAACTTTTTAGTTGTTTATAAAAAAAATTGTTTTCTAGTATGTTTTCTATTCTACAAACTATAAAAAAGCTATATAAATAACAGTAAAATATTTTGAAAACAGTGAGTTTGAAAGTATATATCTGTTTTTAGTAACTTGTTTTAATTCAATTCATTTGAACTCAAATTTATTTGTATAGTGCTTTTTACAATGCACCTTGTTTCAAAGCTGATTTAAAGAAAATGCATATTTATGTCAAAAAATAAAGTTGTTAGTATAAATTATGTTTTTAACAGTAAGCAAATAAACATTTAAAAAAGAAATTAAAAATTTGTTGGTTCAACTTAAAGTGTTTATGCTGTTCAACTTAAAAATATTAGTTAACTTAGTAAAGATGTTGAGTCTAAAATTTTTAAAGCAATGAAACAGAAATATCGATTGAGTAATTTCCCCGTGGTGACGTATATCCGAGTGAAACCGGCTTCTGAAATGAAATAAGGCAGGGCTGGATTTGAAATTGTCCATCGAGATCTGATTGGATCGCTTGAATTTTGGTCCTGTTGCTAATTGGAGTGATCTTCTCCCAGACCCCGCTCACCTGCCATACCAAATAACCGAAAGTAAAGAGAGATCGTTTGAGGAGGGGAGGAGATTTGCATTTTTAATTAAAGATTAAGATTTTATTAAAATAATGAAGCTCACAAAAAAAACTGAAATATTCCAAACCAATTGACAGTTTTTCATTGTATTTTCATGGGGACTTTAAGTTGAATTAACTCAAAATCTTAAGGCAGCACGAACACTTACTTTTTATTAGTTGAACCAACAAATCTTTTTTACAGCGTATAGGCTAGTCATTAACACTGTTACATTTACATCAGCTACATTGAACAATACTTCTACAGCATTTGTTAATCTTAAAGGAATAGTCTACTCATTTTCAATATTAAAATATGTTATTAAATTAACTAAGAATTGTTGATACATCCCTCTATCATCTGTGTGTGTGCACGTAAGCGCTGGAGCGCGCTGCGACGCTTCGATAGCATTTAGCTTAGCCCCATTCATTCAATTGTACCATTTAGAGATAAAGTTAGAAGTGACCAAACACATCAACGTTTTTCCTATTTAAGACGAGTAGTTATACGAGCAAGTTTGGTGGTACAAAATAAAACGTAGCGCTTTTCTAAGCGGATTTAAAAGAGGAACTATATTTTATGGCGTAATAGCACTTTTGGGAGTACTTCGACTCGCCTAAAAAGTCCGCTCCCCTTCTTCCTCTCATAATGGGAGAGGGAGGGTGTTACTGCGCCGAGTCGAAGTACTCCCAAAAGTGCTATTACACCATAAAATAAAGTTCCTCTTTTAAATCCGCTTAGAAAAGCGCTACGTTTTATTTTGTACCACCAAACTTGCTCGTATAACTACTCGTCTTAAATAGGAAAAACGTTGATGTGTTTGGTCACTTCTAACTTTATCTCTAAATGGTACAATTGAATGAATGGGGCTAAGCTAAATGCTATCGAAGCGTCGCAGCGCGCTCCAGTGCTTACGTGCACGCACACAGATGATAGAGGGATGTATCAACAATTCTTAGTTAAGGTAATAACATATTTTAATATTGAAAATGAGTAGACTATTCCTTTAAGTTACTGGCAATTTTAAAAACAAAAATTCAATGTGTTAACATTATCTAATGTACAATAAACTATCTAAATGATTTAAACAAGAATAAATGATTTAAACATTATCAACCATTGAACAATTGCTTATTAACCAACATTAACAAAAATTAATAAATGCTGTAAGTATATATTGTTCATTGCTAGTTTGTGTCAGCTGATGTATCAACTAACTGTAAACTGTAAATTGTTCAATTTTACCTTTTCTTTTTAATATATTCCATAAAAATAATCTAGTATATAAATATTAGATATTACAAAGATGAGGTTCTACTTAGTACACTAAAATTAAGTGCCTGTATGGTTAGAGAAATCTTAAAGAGAGTAACATCTTTCTAAATAAGATAATTTTTCGCTTTGATAACCAGACCATAAAGATCCATGCTATTTCTGCATAGTCTAATTAAAAAGCATGCACATTTTTGCATAATTAGATTTAAAAATATAAATCTCAGGTGTCTTACAGTGTTTACAGTATTTCAAAAGCCATCAAACAGATCTATTATACAAAAAGGCTCAAATAATAAAACAGCTCAGTAGCAGAAATACGGAGGATGAAATAATAAATCCCCCGCACCCCTGTGCCCTGGCCCATGTGTAGTTAGCAGAATTAGTTTCTGGATATGACATCTAGGAACCAACAAATTGCTTGATAAAACACCCCAAAAATCCCTGGTGGCCAGGAACCCTGCAGGGTGTTAATTGCAAAACGCAAACAACTGAGAGCTATGGTGATGTCACGAGGGTTCAAATAAAGAGTTTAAAACTAAAGGCTCTCAGTATAAGCACTCGTGGACCAGGCTATGGAGTGATCGATCATTGTCATCATCAACATGGACTTTAAAATACAATGGATTTAATCCACTTTTATACTTTACTTTCACTTTTATACATGCCAGTTGGAGATGAGAAGTAATTTCACTGGATTTTCAGGACACGTGAACAACACATATGAAAGCACGTTAGAAGTTGCGTTCGCGGTGGCCAACTGTCTGGTTTTGCTTGTAACTTTGAACGTAGGAACTCTCGCCAATTTGTTTGTGACTTGGGCTGTGTACCGTCAAAAGTCACTCCAGACATCCAACAATGCACTCCTTGTGAATTTGGCTGTTATCGATACCTTACGATGCGTTATCGATTGCCCGTTGCTCCTCAGTATCGCTCTGAGCGTGCGCACCGCAAAGGACTTCGGGATTGTTTTCTGTAGCGCACAGATTGCGTCTTTTTCTCTTATTTGTTGCGTGCAGTTGTTCACGTTGGCGTGCATCAGCGCCGAGAGATATCAAGCCGTCGCGCGTCCGTTTAAAAACGCAGAGCGTCGGAAACGGGTAACGGTATCTATTATATTGACTTGGGTGGTGCCGATCTTAATATCGGTCCTGTGCGTGATATTTGCCAAAGACTCGCCGGTGTACGTCAGGTGCAGGGGATGGCGCGTGCACACTTTGGACTCTTACGACACTTTTGGATTGTATATTTTGACTCCCGTCTGGTCCGTTTGTTTGGCGGTCATTATTGGATTTTACACCCGCATATTTGTTTTGGTGAGAGCACACGGAAGGAAAATATATGATAAGGGGTCTTTTATACCTTCTGAGAAGAAAGAAGATAAAAAGAATCAGAAAGAAGAAGAAATAAAGAAAAATAGTAAGAGTGGTTTAGGTACAAATAACGAATTTAAACCAGTTGAAAATGAATACAATTTGGAAAAACCTTTGGAGTTTGAACAATATGTTAGATTAAACACGATGGATAAACTGGATAGCGTGTCTGAAAAACCTAAAGAAACAAAAGTCACTTTTATAGATGAACTTCCCAATGATGCATCTAATGTTTTAGATCTAGACGGTGTTGCCAAGCTGCACAGCCACCAAGAAAATCCTGGAGAAACATCTACATCACCAGCTAATGATAAAGACGATGCCGTAGAGCCAAACGTCCAAAATACTGATGAAAATGTTTCTGTAACATCAACAAATCAAGAAGTGGATGCAGAGCTAAACGCATACCAAGAGACTGCTGGAAAAACGTGTGAAGAAGGGGGTGCGGAGACAACCGACCACCCAAATCCAGCAGTTGAACTGCCTCCCTCATCGCCCGATAAAAAAAGTGCAAGCGCTCATCAGGATACCACAACAGAAACATCTCCAGCATCAAATGGGGATGATCAGATCACGACAGCTCCCCAAGAGGAGGTGATGGGGGCCGTCTGCATGATGCCATCCCTCGCTCAAAGAGAAAAGGGGAACACAAAGAAAGAGAGCAAACTGGCCAAGCGTTCTGCATACATTATTTTCACCTTCCTCATATTTTGGATCCCACTTATTGGGACTGTGTTCCTGAATCACTTCTTTTACCAAAACAAGAATCAAACAGTGAGTCTCAGGGTACCATTTACACTGAAAAAAATTATTAATTAAATTTACTCAAACTTTTAAAGGTAAGTGGTCGCAATTAATTTAATTAGGTTCATTTAAACAAAAGTTTTTGTTTTTGTTTTTCGTATTTTTATTTTTTTTGTTTAAATGTAGCTTAAATAAATTGATTGAGACCGCTTACCTTAAAAAATTGAGTAAATTGAATGAATATTTTTTTCAGTGTACCGGTTATTCATTTATTTTTGATCTGGTGTGCTTCTCCTCCGCATTCGACTTGATAACGTTTAATACAATTTAATTTCTAGGGTCTTCCACATATACAAGAGCTAATAAGGTCATCGCACCCTTTTTTTGTTTTGTTTTTTCAGGTTGAGGTTTTCCGACAGCTGGAGATTTTTACCGTGTCTGTGGTTTGCATGACCTCCTTCACCAACCCCATCATCTATGCAGCGGTCAACCCTCAGTTTCGCACTGAATTTTATTATTTGAAGACTAAATGGAAAGCGTTTTTTATTGGTCCATAGAGTTCCTGTACAGTAAGTGTTGTGACATTTGTAGGATACAACACTGGAGTTAAATGATGCTAATGCTAATATAGACAATATGGTGAAAGAGACCTTATTACATATACTGTAAGTCATTTTTGTTAACTTTTATATTTTGAAAATGTAATATATATTTTTCACAATGTAAGTTAATACTTTGACTGCCTTCTTTTAAATGTATTTGGACAAATCTAATGATATATTTTCTATTGTATAAGGTATTATCATTAAATGAGATAAAGACAGAAAAAAGCTGAAGATTTTAGCATACAGTATATGACCTGAATTTAGATCTACTGTGTATGTTTAAAATGTGTATTCAATGATTTCAAGTGTTGTTGCCCTACTCTGTCCCAGCAGACAAATTAAAAGTCCTAAACACAAACCTTTATTTATTGTGTTTTGCGTTATAGACATGTTAAAGGCAGTGTGAGTAATATCTGTGTTGAACACTAGGAAGTGTAATACACAAATATCACCATTATCTATACTAATACATTTTCAGGACAATATAATGTAACACATCTATTTGCTTTACTTAGTAAGATTCATCCTTAAAGGCGGGGTGCATGATTTTTGAAAAACACTTTGGAAAAGGGAGTCGGGCCGAGTACCAAAACACACTTGTAGGCAATCAGCAGTAAGGGGCGTGTCTACTAACCAACATCATTGCCTGCCTGGGTTGCATATGTGTGGGGCGGGTCTATCAAAAAAAGGTCCAGATTCTATTGGGGTAGGGGTGTGTTAGTTTACATAAATTTAAATGTCAAAATTGGCTTTCAGAGATCATGCACCCCGCCTTTAAATGCAATCATTTTTGTCAGAAATATTTAGAAAATAAAGTATTAAATACAGTTAAATGAAACATCTGTACACATACAGAAACTTGTACAAATTCATACCATATTATAGATAGACACTGAACAACATACAATACTGTACAGTAGGTACACATACTTCTGTTCATTAATACAAATACCTTCAAAATATGGCTTTTCTATATGTAAACATCAGCTGTAAGGGTTCAAATAGGGGAGAGCGGGGCACAACCTAACGCTTTTTTTCATTCAAAAATTATTTGAGTTTGATTAATTATATTTTTGTACAAGCATCACACACATCTCTGCTACGAATTAACATTTGAAGTTTGTTTCTAGTACTTACAAGTTTATATATTGTAAATAAATTACACCAAACGTGCAAAGAAGTGCAAACGTTACAACTTACCCCATAGGTGGGGTTAATTGTAACAGGCAGGGGGTTAGTTGTAACACTTGCAAATATTTCAGTACTATTTTGTCTTTATACTTGAAGTGGATATTGTTTATATATCTGTCTATAATAGACAGGTATCTACACTGTATTCATTCATCTAGCCCTTTTCTAACAATAGTTCAATTATAAATGGATACAAACAATAATAAGACAGTACATTTATTTTGTTGGCAGTCAGCAATCATTCGTGCGTAGTCTATTTAAAACAACGCAAGCAAGAATTACGCAAACATTAGCGGTTTTCATATCGTAAGTGCTGAGGGGTTAGTGTAACACAGCGTTACAATGAACCCCGATGGGTCAAAATATTTTCAAGCCCACCAAAAAAAAGTCGCTAAGAGCTGCATACATATTTCAAAACGATGCTGTTTTAATCAACAAAACACTGATTAATATGACATAGCATTGGATTTGATATTTTACACACCCAACCCAGAAACCGAAAAAAAAATGTGATGAAAAAATGTACTTACCTGCACCAAAACACTCGTTCATCAATAACTCTTTGGAAAAACATTATACATTTACAATAATTTGCGGGAGATTGTCTTTTTACAGCGTGAAAAAATACTGTAAAAACAAAAAGCTCAACCTTGTGCAACAATGTAAACAGTCCGTGTTACCACTAACCCCGCGTTAGTTTTTGCCCCACGCACCCCTATATGAAGTTCAAGTATTGATGGACCATCACTTCCAACTTGCTAGTTTAACTAGAACATAAACTAAAAATAAACTCTTTCTTTTGTAAAACACCAAATATGTTTTATATTAAAATAAATAGTTCACCCAAAAATGAAAATTCTGTCATAATTTCCTCACCCTGATGTTGTTACAAATCTGTATTAATTTAATGAACACAAAAGAAGATATTTTGATAAATGATGGTAACTATTAACTTCCATAGTAGGAAAACAAATATGTTGGAATTCAATGGGTACCATCAACTGTGTGCTTACCATTATTTATCAAAATATCTTTTTCATCATTTATCACAATACTTACATAATATTTTTCCTACTATGGTAGTCAATGGTTACGGTCAGCTGTGTGCTTACCATCATTTATCAAAATATCTTCTTTTATGTTTTTCAAAATAAAATAAAAAATTCATATATGTTTAAAACAACATGAGGGTGAGTAAATTATAACAGTATTTTCATTTTTGGGTGAACTATCCCTTTAAGTATTATTTCTGAACAGTCCAAAATGCATTATTTATTATGCACAGTATTTTTAGTAAAATATTAAATCCATAAGCCCTCTCATTGTCTCAAGCCTTCTTTTGTACCTAAGACTACAGTATATACATATTAAAGTGCTGAAATAGGTTCAGTCCTTATTGTAGAAGTGAAAGAACTGTTAATGATATGCTAAAGGATGAATTGTTAATAGAACAGTGTAAAATTGAAAGTAACTTACAATAATATAATCTCTCATAGTTTTGGAAATTCACATTGTGAATGCGACGAGCTGCAATGTTTGATATTCTCAGCATCCAGGAGGAGAGGGTGCGAAGAAATACAGTGCAAGTAGGATAAAATACACCACTACTAGAGCAGTACCTGATAATACAACACAAATACACAAAAAAAACATTTCAGTGAAAAGCATTCGATTAAATAGGTTTTCGAAAATGTAGCTCTTACCTTGAAAGTAATCAGATTTCCCATCCATAAAACTATAGTTGACAACAATAACACTGAAGATGCTGGCCCACAGGTGCAGGTCACTGAAGAGGAGTACAAACCCAACATCCTGTTCCAGAATTAAACAATAATAAAAAAATTAATCACATCAGACAGTAATATTTGTGACCCATGTCATAAATCGCATGGGTGTTTTACTTTTTCAACTCAATCCCCGCCAGCCCTTTTTAAAAAGTTGCCACCTATCATTTTATCTAAATTTCTTCTCTTTTTAAAACCTCTTAAATATGGATAGGTTTCTTTAAAAATATATTTTTTTAGCAAAAAGCTGTAATAATAGCATTTTTTTAAATGAATTTTGTTAGAGATTAGATTCAGAATGATTATTAAAACATACACGGAGTTTAAAATGAATTACATTTGTTTTTGCTTCAGTTTTTATAAATTGGGTAAAAGTGCCATCTAGTGGATAATAGCGGGATTACAGATTACTGTAAAAACTCAACAGGAAAGCGTCATTGGCAGGGAAATGTTTGCCTTTAACTGACGAGATAACTTGTCGATGGCATGGAAAGAGTTAATGCCAAAAATCATTAGGAATAGGATATTAAGTAAAGATCATGTTCCATGAAGATATTTGGCAAATTTTCTACAGTAAATATATCAAAAATGTATGTATTATTAGTAATATGTGTTGCTAAGGCCTTTATTTGGATAATTTTAAAGGTGATTTTCCCCAATATTTAGATTTTTTTGCACCCTCAGATTCCAGATTTTCAAATAGTTGTATCCCTGCCAAATATTGTCCTATCTTAACAAACCATACATCAATGGAAAGCTTATTTATTCAGATAATCTGACCATTTAACTTGCATAACTTGCACGAAAATGAACAAACCGTTGTTTTTGTGATTACTTTATATAGAGAAATATCTAAATGATCAAATAGTTTAGAATAACCACAAGAAATATTTTGAAATGACCAAGACTACAATTAATAACATGACATTTCAAGGGATGGAAAAACACTACTAAAATTCTCTGATTTTTGAATTTTCCATGATTGTGGGAACCCTGTATCTGTGACGGTGAATTGCTTTCATCTTTATAAAATCCCAAAAGTCTTCCAAAAAGGTGAAACCACAAGAAATAGGACAATTACTGTTGTTTAGAAGATGTCAATTCCAAATCCACTCACATAAAAGACGTTGAATAAAACCAAGATCGGGATCTGAATCATACACACTTGCACAGCGATGCAGCTTCCAACCTCGAAACTGTAAAATAAAACATTTAACATGCATTGATCACACTGAAGAGGACCCAATTCAATGTGAACCCGAATGGAGTTTCATCTCAATGAAGCTAAAAAGGAAACCGACCTCAAGCTGATTTTATTTTGGAGAGCAAACTGGATTCCATTGACGATTTCTGGTATTTCAGGAACCATGGCTAAAACAGTCACACCTATAAAATACTGATATAAAGAGAAAAGTCAAAACAGATCAAATGTACTGTCTGTTTGACTGACTGTCTGTGTGTGTGTGTTAGGAGTATTAACTTGAGATATAGATGGATAATTGAGTATGGGCTGAATGTGTTCAGTGGTCAGGTCGGCACAGGCAGACATCAGAACTGTGGCGATGATCAGGATGAGTAAAGATCTCCAGCGGGACCAGTGCACTGATGCTCCTAGATGACCTGCTGTGCTCAAACACACACACATACGTCAGGTCTCATATCCCACTGACTTCTGAAATTAAACTAATTATTATGATTATGACCACTGGTACACGTAAGAGACCACATGTTCCCTTCTGCTCCGTTCTGCTTTGTCTAGCTGTTTCTAAGCCTGTGAGACTGGTTCCTTACTGACATCATTTGTCATCATTACAGATAAATAGAGTAGAGCAATATGAGAATAAAACATAACAGAATATTTAAGAAGTTTCTAAACAAGTTCATAATCAAAAATGTACTGTAAGAGATTATTGATTTCTGTAGCTCAACATGACATTAGCAGCACCAAGGTCCTGGGTTTGATTCCACTTGAATTCACTTTAAGTCGCTGTGGATAACAGTGTTTGACAAATGTGACAGCTGAAAGTGCATTAAAGGGTTAGTTTAGCCAAAAATTTAAATGACGCAATGATTTATTCACCCTCAAGCCATCATTGATGTATGTTTATCTTTTTATTCAGACAAACACAATTGAAGTTATATTAGAAAATGTCCTGCCAGTTCCAAGCTTTATAATGGTGGTAAATGGTGCTTCTGATTTCAAGCCTAAAAAAGTCTATACGAAGCTAGTTATTTTAGTAAGTAAAGTTTTAAATATTGATATTTTTCTTACAAAATCGCATCCATTGCCCTCAAAAGGCCTTAATTTACCCCCTGGAGCCATGTGGATTACTTCTGTGAAGGATGAGTGGACTTTTTTGGGCTTGAAATCCGAAGCACCATTTACTACCATTAAAAAAAGAAATTCTAATATAACTCTGATTGTGTTTGCATAAAAAAAGATAATCATATACATCAAGGATGGTTTGAGGGTGAACTATCCCTCCAATTTTTGGTTGAACTATCCATCCATTATGTAAGATAGATTTTTAGTTTGTAAAGTTTTAAAGGCGGGGTGCATGACCTCTGAAAGCCAATTTTGATATTTGAAATCACCTAAACAAACACGCCCCTACCCCAATAGAATCTGGACCTTCTTTTGATAGACCCACCCCACACATACGCAACGCAGCAACGATGTTGGTTAGTAGACACGCCCCTTACTGCTGATTGGCTACAGCCCGTCTCCCTTATCCAAAGTGTTTTTAAAAAATCATGCACCCCGCCTTTAAATATTGATATTTTTCTTACAAAATCACATTTATTGCTCTCAGAAGGCCTTTATTAACCCCATGGAGCCGTGTGGATTACTTCTGTGAAGGATGTGTGGACATTTTTGGCCTTGAAATGCAAAGCACCATTAACCATTATAAAGGACATTTTCTAATATAACTCTTGATTGTGTTTGTCTAAAAAAGGTAATCATATACATCGAGGATGGCTTAAGAGTGAATTTCGGGTCATGGGGTATTTAAAAATTTTGGCTGAACTATCCCTTTGATGTTATCATAAACAGTGTCTGTAAAGACGACAAACTAGAACCTTAACAATGGTGCCTTCATTTAGAATTAAAGCACATATCTATACTATTTTTATTACAGAGTTTGCAACAAACTCACCAGTTCCATCACCAACATGAATGTCATAAATGTACGAATGAGTTTTGAGAGTAAAGATGAGGCCGATGATGTAGGACACGGGTAGGAGAACACAAACGGTGTACACCAGAGGCCTGAGAACATAAAGAAAATCTTTTAAAATATTACCAATGAATACACGCGAGACAAAATTAAAGTAACTTACTCAACGTGACTGTGAAACAGACTGTAGTTATTTTCACTCTAGTGGAAGAAAAAGAAATCGTGAACAATGAGCCGATGTTATTTTTCCATGTTGTAAGATGACACGTTTGAAATCTCACCAGGTCATAATGACAGCTTTTACATGTGAAGGATCCAGTGCTGTTGGTCCTTGTAGAGTTGGTACAGTCCTCACATATTAGATTCCCATAAGCTTTAGAGAAGAGAGTAGGAGCAAACACTCCTAAAGACACAAGACACCACATTGGCGCATGTTATCAACTGTGAATTATGTCATCTTTAATTAAAAAGTCCTCCTGTACAGTTCAGTGGTACAGCATTGCATTAGCAGCGCAAAATGTCATGGGTTCGAAAATGTAGGCTAAAAATGTGTATATGGTATCGATTTGGATAAAAGCGTCTGCTAAATGCATAAATGTAATTAACATAGAAACTGAAAAATATACAGATGGGGCAAAATAAACAGTATTATGCCTAACAGTGCATGATATCTTACCTCCTATTGATATAAAGAGCAGAGAGGAGCTGACACCTGCCGAGCGACTGTTAAACCTCTGTTCCCTGTGCTTTATGCCTCCGATTATCATACATATCCCCTGAGAAATAGAAATGTAATGCCTGTGTATTGCGCACTTTGCATATCTGAAAGTCTCCTTAAAGCCTTATGGGTAACATACTGGAATAAAAAGTATGCAGCCCAGCAGGGTCCCAGTAAGAGCCGCTTTCACGATCTCCTGCAGGCATGTATTTTTCTGCCGGTGACCTCTGAGCAAGGCTGTGATGTAAAAGGTTAACTCCGTGATGGAGCCGAACGTAGCGTTCACCACGGCACCGACAGCAAAGTTGCTCTGAGCGGATATACTAAGAAGAGAGAATGTGACAATTAGGTATTGCATGATTTCCTTTCAGTGGTATTTGTTGTGTTTTGCTGTGCCTCCTTACCTTGCGATGCCCATGCCAATGTAATAGGAGAGAGGAATGATGGAGCTGACGGCTGTGGCAAATTTGACTTCAGAACTAGCAAACTGGTTTGTTTGGTCAACATAACCAATCACTAGTGACACTATAACTAATGGTAAGAGATCTAAAGTGATATTATGTAAGGATGTAATTTTGAAAAATGTAAAGCATTATCATTAACAACAATAAAATAAAGCTGTTAATAATTCATCATTTTGCAATGTTCATCAATAGTTACATCTTCTGTTTGCTCTGTCTTGTCCAAAGAAATAGATTTTTTTGCCAAAAAAAGCTTGCATGCACTTAGATGGTTTTGCAGCGAAAGTCAAATTTGTTAAAGGATTAGTCTGTTTTCTTTAAAAAAATCCAGATAATTTACTCAGCACCATGTCATCCACAATGTTGATGTCTTTCTTTGTTCAGTCGAGAAGAAATTATGTTTTTTGAGGAAAACATTCCAGGATTTTTCAAATTTTAATGGACTTTAAATGGACCCCAACACATAACAGTTTTAATGTAGTTTAAAATTGCAGTTTCAAACGATCTCAAACGAGGCATAAGGGTCTTATCTAGCAAAACGATGGTCATTTTTGGCAAGAAAAATAAAAATTATGCACTTTTAAACCACAACTTCTCGTCTTCCTTCGGTCATGTGACGCCCAAGCGCGACCTCAAGTAATACGTCATCACGTCAAGAGGTCACAGATGATGTATGCGAAACTACGCCCCAGCGTTTACAAGTGTGGAGAAAGAGGACGACGTTGTTGTATGTGAAATGATACTAATTAATGTCTTTGTGTCAGTTTATTTTTTAAAATGGTCCGCAAATGTGCGTTTCATATATGTAACACGTGACCTTTCCATGTCATTACGCAATTACGTGAGGTCGCGCTGGCGCGCCACACAGCCAGAGGAAGAAGAGAAGTTGTGGTTTAAAAGTGCATATTTTTTATTTTTCTTGCCAAAAATGACAATCGTTTCGCTAGATAAGACCCTTATGCCTCGTTTTGAGATCGTTTAGAGTCCTTTAAAACTGCAATTTTAAACTGCATTAAAACTGTTAAGTGTTGGGGTCTATTTAAAGTCCATTAAAATGAGAAAAGCTTTCCTCGAAAAACATAATTTCTTCTCGACTGAACAAAGAAAGACATCAACATTTTGGATGACATGGTGGTGAGTAAATGATCTGGATTTTTTTTAAGAAAATGGACTAATCCTTTAAATACCAATAAAATGACTTAAGTGATATTTTTGAAAATAAAGCATTTCAATTACTGACTAATAACCTTTAATTGCCATTAAAGTCAAATTACTGAACCTAAACATACTGTAAAAGCCTGACAAAAAAATCTAATTTACAAGAAACAGGTCAGATGCACTAAGAGGGTTTTGCATCTGAACTCATCAATTGTTAATTTTTTATTATCTCATGATATGATATGCATTAGTTAGTGTTAACTTATATAACTATATTGTAAATCAGAGCTATTTAACTTTATTCTCAAAATGCTACTGTCATGCATAGTTTAGTTTTAACTATATTCAAACACATCCACCAATCATTTTTAATGTCCTGAAGACAAATCCCTGTGTTACATTATATAGGTTGGAGCTGAACACTGCAGGGCAGTGGCATTTAGTTTAGTCAAATGGCAAACAACATGTGATTCTCATTTTTATTTAAGGCTAAATAGAGACAATAATTAACATTTGGGTGCTTGATGTTCAGGATACTAACAGCAAAAACATTGATCCCATCCACTGTGTATTTATAATAGTAGAGGTTCACTGCATGATAGCAGCACAGAATGACTTCGTCTTCCTCATCCTGAACCTGAATTATAAAACATACAAATGATCAGTGAAAGTGAATCCAGTATAAGACATACTGTACAAAAGTCTTAGACCACCATTGCAAAATTAGACTTGTTGTTTATTAGAATACAACCAGAAAATACAGGAATTTTCTATTCAATATTAAAAAATAAATAAAATACAATTATAATCTAAAGTCTCCAGTATTTAGTGTGAGTCCCTCTTACACGAGCAATAGCATGAACCAGCTCTCTTAAACCAAAAATATACGAAATCCTTAATTCTAACACTAACCTAATGACTTTACCATTGTGTTTTGAAAATTGTGTATATTTTGTGTACATATTTCCTGTATTTTATGTTTGTATTTTAACAAAGAGATCGAAAAATATATAAAGATAGTAATTAAAATGAGCTAAAAAATACATAGCTGGTAGTGGCTTATGACTTTTGCACAATACTGTAGGTTCCACTTTATTAATAGACTTTTGCCTTTTTATGGACCAACTGGGCTCTCACCTCTGTGACTTGGCTGATATAAATGTATTCAGGGTTTACGAGCAGGATGCTGTGTAAGGTCTTGGCGCTCATCTTTGCAACAGGGATTGTAAAAACCAGCAGCCAGGAGATCAAGCACACTAAAGAGTGTGTGAGGGCCAGGACAGGGTAACCCACCAACAGCCACACGTATGTGCTCACATGACACTGAAAACAAACGAGATCCACTTTTAAATGAGCAAGTGCATGGGTAAGCTTTAGTTTATGGGCATCCTGCTAATCCACTGCAGACATTCGGAAGTCTGTTTCACATGTCTCACCCAATAGCGCTCCTCCTGTAGATTTCCTGTGGATTCATCTATAGGCTCCTCCACTGGTGTTGGCAGTAACAGAGAAGATGGCTTTCCATCCTCCTCCGCCTCTACAGAAGTGCCATCCTGGAAGATCATCACACTGAATGTTGGCACTGAGACATTGACCTAGAAATAACAACATTTTGTTTTTAATATAATTTCCAAACATTATCTATCAAAAAGCTTGCATTTGCTTGATTTTCATGGAGGCAGGGCAGAGATTTTTTAATAAACAGGGAAATGAAAGTCTAAAGAGACATTGTGTGCAATGCGACTCATGAAGATCATAAGGTCTATGATGACAAGATGGTGTAGCAAAGCATGTAAATTGCATTTAGATATAAAAAGAAATGCAACCTTTTGAATGGCTTTCCCAAATGGCCACAGAAAATAGCAGGACAATCTCCAACAGAGTTTCCCTGAAAGAATAAAAGACCTCTTTGTTATCATTCGAGAAATGCCACTAAATATTCTGCTAATTTCACTCAAGTTTTTATTCAAGTGCATTCAAGGTACAGTATGCATTTTATCAACTTGTTGTGTTAGCAGCAATGAAGAGGTCATTGGTTTTATCAATAGCCTAATGATACAATTTTTTAATCCCAGCACTTACCGTATGGTATTCCTATAACTGTGAGGAACATTAGGACACCAACAATAACATAAACTAGGGAGATCCACCAGCCAAACAGGAATACATAAAGTATATTGCCAGCATTGAACAATGAACCCACTGAAACACAAGAAAAAAGGAAACTGTATAAATACAGTAAAGTGGAAACAAATCTTAGTACTGTTCAAATTAAAAATAGTATTAATAAAAAAGATATGTATTATGATACAGTAGGTAATAAAAGAGTAACTTGGTCTGACCTGAGTAGGGTTTAATATTGTTTAGCTCAGAGTAAAGCTCCTTCACAACATCAGATCTCTCTTCCAGGGGTCGCTCCGTCACATGACTTTTCCATTTCCGGAATCCAAACTAAACACGCACACAAGTAAACAGGACAGGAGACGACTGAAGCATTAAAACAAACAACATTAGGATCTATGCATCTAAATCATATAAACCTGTCAAATCCCAGCTAGTTATTTATTTGGGATTGACTATTTTCTACACAAAATCATAATGTAAAGAACATTCTGTGAAAATATACACTCACCTAAAGGATTATTAGGAACACCACACTAATACTGTGTTTGACCCCTTTTTGCCTTCAGAACTGCCTTAATTCTACGCCATTTTAGTACAGTGAACTCATTGTCATGTTCAAGAAACTAATTTGAAATGATTCGAGCTTTGTGACATGATGTATTATCCTGCTGGAAGTAGCCATCAGAGGATGAGTACATGGTGGTCATAAAGGGATGGATATGGTAAGAAACAATGCTCAGATAGGTCGTGGCATTTAAACGATGCCCAATTGGCACTAAGGGGCCTAAAGTGTGCCAAGAAAACATCCCCCACACCATTACACCACCACCAGCGACCTGCACAGTGGTAACAAGGCATGATGGATTCATGTTCTCATTCTATTTACGCCAAATTCTGACTCTACCATCTGAATGTCTCAACAGAAATCGAGACTCATCAGACCATGCAACATTTTTCTAGTCTTCAACTGTCCAATTTTGGTGAGTTTGTGCAAATTGTAGCCCTTTTTCCTATTTGTAGTGGAGATGAGTGGTACCCGGTAGGGTCTTCTGCTGTTGTAGCCCATCAAGGTTGTGCGTGTTGTGGCTTCACAAATGCTTTGCTGCATACCTCGGTTGTAACGAGTGGTTAATTCAGTCAAAGTTGCTCTTCTATCAGCTTGAATCAGTCGGCACATTCTCCTCTGACCTCTAGCATCAACAAGGCATTTTTGCCCACAGGACTGCTGCATACTGGATGTTTTTCCCTTTTCACACCATTCTTTGTAAACCCTAGAAATGGTTGTGTGTGAAAATCCCAGTAACTGAGCAGATACTCAGACCGGCTCGTCTGACACCAACAACCATGCCACACTCAAAATTGCTTAAATCACATTTCTTTCCAATTCTGACATTCAGTTTGGAGTTCAGGAGATTGTCTTGACCAGGACCACACCCCTAAATGCATTGAAGCAACTGCCATGTGATTAGTTGATTAGATAATTGCATTCATAAGAAATAAACAAGTGTTCCTAATAATCCTTTAGGTGAGTGTAACTTTGATATCTTTAATATTGACCGAGTAAGGCCATGATGACAAAGATTAAAATTAATGTGAAATCAAAATTTGATGCTCCTAATCTCATACAGTATTTGAATGATTAGACATTAGCCTGGATTTCACAGACAGGGTCACTGTATCTTCTATTGTCCCCAAATTTACCTTATAATTATTTGCAAGTTTTTGTGCCTCCACTTCATTTTCTGCACTTATCGTAGTCTTGCATGGGTTCTCGTCCCAGACTTCATCACCAACACTGCATGCTAAACAAATCGTTAGATTATGAAAGTATATACCAGAAGTAGATATATAACAGGAGAAAATATACCCATCTACAAATATATATGGTCTCTCACTTCTCTTTGGTTGTTTAGATGTATGGGCCCCATCTCCAGCATCTGAGTGCACATGAGCAACACAGATCCTGTCAGCGCATGGGAAATTAACTCCAACCCCATTGTGATCCTCCAAAAGATCTGAGGAAAGAGATACGATGGGTTCTGCAATATTAAAGTGCATCACAAATCAGAGAGTTTATAGACACCATTAAGCAAACAGGATACAAATGACTACGTTATATTTAAGACAATGTTAAATGTTTATGTCTCAAAACTACATTTCTTTTCACAAGACACATCACATCCAAATGACGCGTTTC
Organism: Misgurnus anguillicaudatus; assembly: GCF_027580225.2. Lineage (NCBI taxonomy): Eukaryota > Metazoa > Chordata > Actinopteri > Cypriniformes > Cobitidae > Misgurnus > Misgurnus anguillicaudatus. The sequence goes on along the minus strand of NC_073342.2, from coordinate 19,828,757 downwards.
CCCATAAATAAAACGATGCATTTTAACTACGCACTGCACTGCTATCCAAACATTATTGTATGTTTTCAACAGATGTTGTAGCAGATTAAATCAGATCTAGTCAAAGAAATGAAACCATCAGACAGGACACAGTATACAGTAACTATAGGGAAGTGTGTACTGCATGCGGTGTGTATTTCAAGAACAGATGATTTCAGAACTTGAATTTGTTTTTATCCTTGAATAAAATGCAGCAAAATAATGCATTGATGCTTATATAACTGGAGTTAGATTTTACAATCAATAGCAGTTTGATTTAATAATCGCTTACTGTAATTGCTTGTTATAAAATAGAATACATTGCAATGCGCAATTGAAGTGTCTCTGGTCTCTTTACATCAACAGTTTACGCCCGCGTTAATAAAGCCTTTATTGTTGTATTGTTTACCTTGTTTTTCTGTGTCTGCACCGAGTTTTCTTCGTCTCGTCTCTACATTCGCTGTCATTTCAGCTCATTCTCTGACTTCGCTTGCTAAGTCTCTCAAGTGACAGTAGTGTAATGTTTCAGTAATCTACCTCATGTGATTCAAACGCACTTGCAGCGAGCGATTTTGGCTAGAAGGGATACAGCTACGGACTAAATCTCGCGAGATGTTGGGTTTAGGGTAAGGTTTGTGGGTATTAACGTTAGAATTAGGATGGAAAAAGCGGTTCTGGGCTAGATTCAATACAGATACGAATTAATATGTGAAATGCTGGGTTTAGGGTAAGGATTTGGATAAAAACAGCGCACATCGGGCGAGATTTCGGCGATTGTTGTATCCCTTCTAGCCATTAAGGCAGCGAGCGGATCGCGGAGACTTGTGGGAAATGTAATTCATCATCAAGCTGATTTAAATTTTAAACATTCTCAGGAAAAATTCATAATGAAATTTTGATAACAACGATTTAATTTTAACTAGATAATTCTTGATATTAGAAATATTTTTTATTTTTCCCTAGTAAACGTGAATTTTTGATAGCAACAACGTCAGAAATAATTATAATGCATTCTTGATATCAAAACTTGAATTTTCATACATGTAATGCAATTTTTACTAGTATAAATTTAAAATAACATGTAATACCTTGCAAGCTGATTAAACTAAAAAAAAAAAAGAACAGAATATGACCTTGTGATATGATATCATGTAATTCCTGATATCAGTGACATCAGCACTCACAAAATTGAATTTCAACTAGTCAAACCCACAATTATTGAAATTTGTAATTACATATTCAATACTTAAATATTTCACTGATCTGTCGTTCAGATTCAGATATCTCAATAATTTATTACTAGTTGAACTTTACATATCAGAAATGCACTTTTACTAGTAAAAACCCATTTTTATAAAACATTTTGTGGTCAAAAACTGAACTACTAGGACTAAAATATTCACTAGTAACACTTGCAATTTCTGATATCTGTAAAATGATTGTAATGACATAAGACATTTTAGATTAAACACTAGCGGTTTAAAAAATTAAATATTTATTTTAAGTATCTTTCACAAACGTGATATAAGCAAGCATTCCAAAATAAAATTCAGACACCTGACTCTTACTTTGTCCACCCATAACAGCAATGATTATACTGTGAAGCACAACCATTTTCATAATATATTACAGTATTATTTATTAAATTATACAATTTCTGGCCATGTCAATTAATCGCTTCATCAAGCATCACAAATCAAAAAGTCACAGTACAATCAATGCCATTAACATGCATAGTCTGTAAAAATAAGCTGCTTGGTTCATAGCTGTATCAGGCTCATCTGATTGCATTTTCTCTTTCCTGTTAATCTTAACTTGTTTTATGCAGTATAGAAGAAATACATATTTTTCAAGGCATATCCAAAACATTCCTAAAAACATGCAGACAGGTCAAGTTCTTTTTATCACCCGAATGGGTAGCCAAAGCACTTTGTGACAAAATACTTGCAAATGTGTGATATTCATTCACTTAGTAAGTAAACGTTTGGCAGTTTAGTAGACTACAATTGGTCAAGAAAGTTATTGGAGTTCACAATTGTTATATAATCATCAAACAGTCCTCAAAATGCCTGAGGAAGTAAAGTTTAAAACTTGTTATTTTTATACCCTCCATGTACATTTCTTTACCACCAGGACACTGCTGAAGTGGGCCATCTACTTCCTGTAGCTACCAACACTGAATTTTCTATGTAATTTAAAGCTAGGTTTTTAGTGCAGAGCCTCAACATTTTTGAAGGTAAACATGTTATGCCACCTATATACAGAAGAACAAGTATAAGATTAAAAAATATGTAAGATAGATCCAGTGCCTGGCAGATAAAGGCAAAAGAGGCCTGAAGGTTATGTGAGGAGTTTGGCAACCTGCACCTTCACTTCCTCATCCGGGTGGGAGAGCAGTAAGGGCAGCTTGTGGTGGAGCTGAGAGGAGCCGTCCATCAAAACGCAATATAAAGAGTCCTGTTTCCTCCTCAGAGCTTCGGCTACCTGCATGGAGGGTCTCCACGCCCGTAAATTCCCCACGAAAACCAGAAGGCGCAGAAGAACAGAAGTGCTCGTGCAGCTGTCAAACAATAAAATCAAGGATGCTGGTGCCTGTTAACAATAATTGAGACATTGTGAGTGTAACAGTACATAAGTGTGTCCCAAAAGTGAATATGTAAATTAATGTTATTATATTTGTGTAAATGCAATGAATGAACATCAGAAGACAAAAATAGTTGCATGAGAGACTTGTATACATACCTGGGCTTGTACAATATCATCCATCAAATCTGGATTGGAAGAAAGGTTTACTAGAACCTTCAGGACCTGAATCTACAGGAAATAATGAAAACTTTCATGTCAATACATCTAAAATATCTTATAATTCAGAGACATTTTACCACAAACTCACCTGTAGGACTTCATTGCTCACTACAAGTAGTGAGAGGAGGAGGGTGATGGAGGTCTTCATCAGATGCTGATGATTATCCGTGACTGATAGATTAGTGAGTAACCTCAGTGCTGCCAGCTGAAGGTCAGAGTTCACTGGTGACATCTCAATCAATTGCATCACTGAAGGGATGTATATCTGATCAACAACAGAGATGTTTAACTGTAGTATCTACAGTATGGGACACTCGAAAAGCATGTGTGTGGAAAAAAAATCAGTACCTTTAGCTGTTCTTGGTTACAGATATTCATGCTCAAGTTGTTCAAAGCATTCAGCGTCTGTACCCTAATGTCAGGTGATGGATCCGAGAGGAAGTTCGCTATAATGTGAAGACCTCCAAACTCTCGCAGAAGATCCTTATTAATAAATGATATCAATATGATGCATTAACTGTACAAGCACCATTAACAGCAAATGAGATTTTACTATTCTACAAGGCAATACACTTTTACAGATCATTAAACTGAGTGTGATCTGTACTTTAAAAGCCAAAAAAATGATTGGATAACCTGGTTTACTGTAAAAGCAGCAGCATTTCCTAATGTTATAAGAACTTTTCTCCTCTCTTCTGTGTTTGGACTGCTCTGAAGCAGGGACAGGAGCATACTAAGATGTCTCGGTTCCAGACTGGCAGCAGATCTTGAGTGAACATCACCTTATGAGAGCGAAAAACACAACATAAATGGAATTGTGTTTTAGAAACATTTGTTTTTTATGTCTTTTTTATCTGCAACCAAAATGAAGGTGACAATGTAAAAAATAAACATATGCATATCTAACATTGGCACCTATTTGACTTCTCATAAGCTATCAAGCAAACGTCACTTACATGATTCGGTATCTGCAGATGGATCCAAATTCTTACTGACAACTTTAAATGCAGACACTTTGGACATCAAACTCCCAGGCTGTACAGCAACACTTTTACCAGACTTTTTTCTGTTTACTCCACCATCTTCTACACGAGCAAAGACTAGTTTATAAATACCATATGACGCTCCAGCGCCTGCTACAATCCCCAACAGAGCCTTTATGCTGCCGAACCGGGCAATGACATTGTCATCTCCCATTCTGCCGTTTAGATTTCATACATACATGTTAAAACAGACCAACTACGACATAACCTATAAAGATTCACAATTCACACAGTTATCCAATCTCCTCCTCATGTCCGGTAACTGTTTTTATGTGTATGTTGGCGCCTATTGCATCAGTGGCCGACCAACACGTTTCACGGAGTTGTGTCACGCGCATTGTCCAACAAGGATCTGAACATGTATTATCATTTCTTGTATTAAATAAATAATAATAATAATAATAATAATAGATTTGTTTTCGTAAATATATGTTTATTGCGCTTTTTAATATTGCTGCTTTGTATTATATTTCAAATATAAATGTTTTATCAACTGAGTGTGTGTAGTCAATGCAACCTTGTAGTTTAAGTAATTAATATCTCCACACTTAAATGAATGTATATTATTTTCAAAAAATATATGCTTAATATTTAAGAATGTATTTTACTTTTGTAGTTCAGGACTTTTTTAGTTCAGGATCAGGATGTATTTGCAACTTCCCTGGGATTTTTTTTACTGACCAACTGTAAGATTTGACTTTGGTTACCAAGCAACGTGACATACTGTATTGACTGTAAATATTGACTGAAGCTATAGGTACCACAGATTTATGTCGCAGTCACCTCGCAAATCATTAAACTATCGTCGTACATCAAAGCCTCTTTACGATGACATTTGTACAAGATGCCGTTTTTAGAGACTACATTATTAAACATTCACTTCCTCAGATTTACAAGGTGATTTATATATAAACGATCTAATTGATTAACTAATTAATAATTAGTTATTCTGCTACTACTAATAGGAAGTAATGTACTTTTTTTAAAAACATGTTTATTTTGTAGTAGGCTATAACATCCTGTAACTATATCATAATAAAAGTTCAGCTAATCTAAATAAAACAGATCGATTAAATAATAATAATATCGTAACCAAGCAAAAATAAATATATAAAAACATATAGTTTATTAATATTCGGTTTGAAATGAATGCTTGTTAATTGTTAATTTAAAGAGTATAAATTTAGTGTAATGATCCCCCCCCCCCCCATTCATCCACCAGGCTTTACTTGCTGGTTTATGTGTCTCATGTCCTGAAGATCCTTTGCACTTTATAGAAGAGAAAATTCTGGCAATTCTGAAGAATCAAGATTTTGAGATATACTGGTATGTGAGTTTACATTTAATTTTAGGTAAACCATGTGCTTGTGTGTAGGCTAAACCATGTTTGGAAGCTTTAAAGGGATAGTTCAACAAAAAATAAAAACAGTACTCCCCCTCAAGTTGTTACAAACCTGTATAAATTACTTACACAAAATGACACAAAGGGAGACATTTTGAAGAATGCTTGTAAGTAACTAGGGTGACCATACGTGCCATTCTTTCCAGACGCGTCTTGGCCAGGATTTCAATGCGTCTTCCGGAACTTGTATTTGTCGACCGCATACAATATCAAAGTTTTCCTATTTCAGAATAGCAACCATTACATTTTAAGGTAAGAATGAAACTAAGATTAATGACTGTTTTTTTAAACTAAAATGTGAGAACCTTGATGACAAATACAACTTCTGGAAGACACACCCGAAATCCTGGCCAGGACGCGCCCGGGAAGAATGGCACCTATGGTCACCCTATAAATCTGAGGCACCATCGACTTCTATAGTAGGAAAAAATAATAATATAAAAATGAATGGTGCCCCAGATCTGTTCGGTTGATAACATTTTTTTAAATATTTAATTGTGTTCAGCAGAACAAAGAAATGTATACAGGTTTGGAACAACTTGAGGGTGAGAAATGATGACAGAATTTTCATTTTGGAGTGAACTGTCCCTCAAAACAGAGTCATATTTGTACTGAATTGTTTCTGTATTTTTTAGGGATGAATTTATTGACAAAGACAAACAAATCTCCTCATTGGCAGGAGGTCTTGTATATGATCTTTTTGGAAATCCAGAAGACAGTCTGGTAAACTTGCTTAAAATTCCCAATCCTAAAAATTGGCTTTAAGTAAAAATATTAATTTCAGTTCTGTGGAAGTCTATGTGTTTAAAGTCTGTGTATTTCTCTTACAGTGTATATCGCATTTGTTGGAGAAAGCTTACTCCTGTTACCAAAAAAATCTGACTAAAATGTGTTTCATGTGAGTGTATAACACTATTGGATGTAATAACTTCACAACATACAGTATGGTACTATCAAAGAAAACTGGTCCTGTGTTGTAACTGTAATGGACCTATTTCATGTTAAAGGGGATGGAAGAGGTATATTTTGAAGAGGAAGGCAGAGGCTGTCAGGATCCAGGAGAGGATGGAGGAGGCTGAGAGATATCACACACAGAGAGGGATAAGAGTGGCTTTCATCAAGTGGACTGTGTGGGTTCGATTGCACAAACAGAATCAGAATGGTACTCAACTATTGTTTTATTTACAGCATGTATTACACTGAATTCAACTAGGGATATTTTGGGATAACAAGCTTTATTAAAGGGCACCTATTATGCAAAATTCACTTTTACAACGTGTTTGGACATAAATGTGTGTTGGCAACCAACAATGACAAAAATCCATCCTCTACTTCTTTTTTAGTCCCCATTAAACCAAAGCAGTCTCATTAGCTGTTTTGATTCTCTTTTTCATGTGACATCACAAAAACAAAGCCCAGCCCAGGGCCACTGACTGACTGGTTAATTTTACCCAAAAGCATTTCTAAATGTGTTTGTTAGCACATTGTAGCGCTAATGTGGCTTAAGATACGATTGTCTCAGGCTGTATTCACAGGAATCTATTTGAACTAAAAGCGCTCACTGTCTGTTGGTTAAGGGAATGAGGAGCTATAGCTCATTTGCATTTAAAGGTACACACACAAAAACAGAACTTTTTTTGCTCCCACTCAAATAAGGGCGTTTTGGACATGCTATAACAAATGATATGTGGGGTATTTTGAGCTGAAACTTAAAAGACACATTCTAGGCACACCTGAGACTTATATTACATCTTGTAAAAATGGGCATAATATGTGCCCTTTAAATTCAGTTTAACACCATCCATCTAGTTCGAAGTCATCATCTATTTTAACCAGATGCCGTGCAGAAACTACAGAAAGTCCAGAAGTTTGTTTACTGCAGAAACATCATCATGGCTTGGCGTCACACCGTTCAAGATGCAACAAAATTAAGGGAGTATTTTAAGGTACTTTTGAAATAAAGGTGTTAAAAAAATCAACCAAAAACAGATCAAATATTTAGGTTGTGTTTGTGAATATGCATGTCTGTTTAGAAACTAGAGAGAGATATTCAAGAAAGTCAGAGCTCAGAGACACCACAAGGTGATGGACAGGACAGACTATCACTGCTGCCTAGCAAGCTCTCTCTTAAGGTAACAATAAACTTCTTTGATATTACTATTCAATCATTAATATGATAGAGATGTGGGTGTGGGCACCTTTCACTTGATTTACAAAAGCAGAACAGCTTATAAAGACATAGCAAATGCTTTGTTTTCTAAGGTCAGTAATACATGGTTGTTTGGCACAGATCTTTCAAAGTTTAGGTGTGGGTGACCTCCTTAAATGTGCTCAAGTGTGTCGTTCTTGGAAAGCGATCACTCAGATCAGTTCACTGTGGACTGAGGTCAGTGCATCTCTTTAAAAGTTAGCTTTAAAGTCGCCAGTGTGACCTTAAAAATGTGTTTGCCATCACAGATAAACTTCTCACCTGAGAGCTGCTGGATCACAGATAAGACTGTGCTGAAATTACTGAATGGACATCGTTTCTACGTGACCTCATTGAACTTGTGTGGATGCAGATTGTTGCAGGGGTCAAGTCTGAGTTGCATCTGTACTTTGTTGTTTTGTCATCAGAATTAAAAATCACATGCATTTGATGTTTAATCATGAGGTGATTGTTTTGCATGTTTTCTGTTTTCCAAAGGCCAATGCAAAAATCTGCAAGATCTTAATCTCAGCGAATGTCCAAATGTTAATGTAAGTGGAGCACAAAAATGCTAAATAAATGTTGGGTTATTTTGTTGGGTCAGATATAACAACATTTTCTGGGTTAATTTAAAGGTGCAATGTGTAACTTTTAGAAGGATCTCTAGATAGGAATGCAATATAATATACATCAGTATATTATCAAAGATGTATAAAGACCTTACATAATGAACTGTATTGTTTTTATTAGCTTAGAATGAGACTTTTTATCTACATACACGTGGGTCTCCTTACAAGGAAGTTGCTGTCATGTTTCTACAGTAGCCCTAAACGGACAAACTTTTCTATAGAGTGTGTTTTGTCACTACGTTTTTCGGACAATGACATGTTTGTCCTGTGCCAGCTACCGTAGCTTCTCATTGCGTTTTGAAATTGAGGTTGGTTGCAATTCACAATCTCACCACTAGATGCCACTAAAAACCCCTTTAAAGGTGCAATGTGTAAAATTTAGGAGGATTTATTGCCAAAAACGGAATATAATATACATAACTATGTTTTCTTTGTGTAAAGACCTTAGATCATAATATGTGACCCGTCACGGAAACCAGTGACACAAGTCGGCATACATTTTGCGGTTGAATCGGCTTGTTTTTCCGGAGATTCTAGCGTGCAGCGGGGGGGCATCATTGTCTGTGTGTATTTACATACTGGATAAGCGGCTTTTGTTTTTGCCCCCGCCCCCAAAGGGAACAGCGTGGTTACTTAATAGGGATAGTTCGCCCAAAAATGAAAATAATGTCATCAATGACTTACCCTTATGTCGTTCTAAACTTGGAAGACCTCCGTTTATCTTCGGAACACAGTTTAAAATGTTTTAACGTTAGATTTAATCCGAGAGCTTTTCTGTTGTGAACCGTGTGAAGTCACGTGACTGTAGTGACGCGGCTGACCTGTTCCTCAGACATGTCTGCTAAGTATTTTACTTACAGCGTGCGTCTCCCCAGACGCAAACGAAGCTCGGGCGCACACAAAAAAGAAAAAAAAAAACAGATAACAGTCAGCCACGTCATACGTCAGCCGCGTCACTGGCTTGTTCGACTTTATGCGGCGCCACAGTCGGATGACGTTAAAGTACCGCGAGAGCTATTCAAGAAATCTTACGAAGTAGTTTAATTTCGACTCGGTACTTTGACGTCATCTATCTGTCAGTTCTTGCAGCGCAGCATGAAGTCAAACACACACAAAAAAGTCACACAGAGATCGTTGAATTCTTTATTTAATTGGCTACATGTTATGTCTATCAATATTTTCCATGAAGTCATTGGCTGATGGAGGAACAAGAGAGTGATTGGATACATCCCTAAAGGACGTCACGTTTTCAATGGCGCTGTTTGGAATATCTATCATACTACTTTTAAATACTTTGAAGGCAGGTACATGTGTTTACCGGAACGTAAAGTGTAGTCTCATATACAGTGTTATACCAGACGTTCATGCGAATTCTGATGTAAACAATAGACTATATATCTATATTTCACGGATTATATGCATTTGTGGACAAAAATGGTCATTTGATGATTTACACATCTGAAACAGACTGGATTCGACTTGTGTCCCTACTTTCCGTGACTGGTCACATATGTCTTTATTACCTTAGAACAGGGGTGGGCAACTCCTGGTCCTGAGGGCCGGTGTCCCTGCACAGTTTAGCTCCAACCCTAATCAAACACAGCTGAAAAATCTAATTGAAGTCTTCAGGTCTGTTTGGAAATGACATTCAGGTGTGTTTGATTAAGGTTGAAGCTAAACTCTGCAGGACTGTGGCCCTCGATGCCCACCCCTGCCTTAGAATGAGCCGTTTTTACCTACATATACCGCGGGTCCCCTTGCATGGAAGTCGCTGTCATGTTCCTACAGTAGCCCTAAATGGACAAACTGCTTTATAGAGTGTGTTGTGTCACTACGTGGTCTCAGTCGATGGCTTGTTTGTCCTGTGGCGGCTACCGTAGCTTTGGTTGCAATTCACAGTCTCACCACTAGATGCCGCTAAAAAATCCTGATTGCACCTTTAACCCAATGGCTGGGTTCATCCTTATTTCACTCAATGCTGGTTTAAAAAAAACAGCATTTAATTGTTAATTTGTTTTATTTGATATAGGATGAAATTATGAAGAAGATATTAGAGGGATGTCCTTCTCTTCTCCATGTTAATTTGGCTTGTACATCTATTACCAATGCTACTATCAAAGTCCTTTCGAGGTACAAACAATGGTGCATTCATATTATTTTTATTTTTACATTAACTTGGTCATTCTAAGTAATGTATACTTTGTACTGTACACACACACACACACACACACACACACACACACACACACACACACACACACACATTGTGATTATTACATTATATGACTTGTTTTTGACAGGTGCTGTTTGACTCTACGCTCTCTGAATCTTTCATACTGCACAAACTTCTCAGATGAAGGTCTACAGTATCTGATCACAGCGAAAGGCTGCCATAGACTCACTCAACTAGATCTCTCCGGCTGTTCTCAGGTTTGTGGATATAGGATATGATTAGATAATTGATGCTGAATGTAATATATGTCCAAGAGCCAGTTAAAGGAAACGTAAATGTATTTTTCCGTACGGTCTACAATACAGATAACAGTGGATGGATTTAGACACGTTGCGGATGCTTGTGGCTCACTTCAGCAGATTGGGCTAAATGACCTTCCCAACCTGACTGATGTCTGTGTGCAGGTACTACATGGACAGATAATGTGCAGAAAACAGTGCCAAACTAGATTTACACTGTCAGGCAAAAAACGCCAAAAAATCTTCCCTGTCACTGGGGCTGTACTTAAAGAGTGCATATCTGTACCTAACTGGTACATAATAGGACCTTTTTAAATGGTACTGCCTCTGTGACACCTTGGGACCACTTTTGACCATTTTTATGATTTTTTGTTACAAGGCATTGGTGTCTAAATGTCATAGGCTGACTGTGATTTCCGTATTGGACTCGCCGTATCTCTCTGATGTGGCATTCAAAGCGATTGCAGAGGTGATCAGTCTCACTAAGTTCCATATAGAAGGTTTGTATACTTTAACACACATAATAATACAAATGTAATAAACAAGTGTAATGAAATAGAATAGGAATTTTGTAGAAAGTAATGCTTAAAATATATTTCTTTTTAAAATATATTGCAAAATATATATTTCATAATATTCGTGAAAAATACATTTTTGTAAATATATTTCAGCACAAAATATATTTTTAGGCATTTTTTTGTATATTTTGAAATATATTAAAAATATTTTTGTATATTTAGTTTTAACCTTCATATATGAGAATTAATTTCAAAATAAATATTTTCAGGGGCAACAAATACATATCTAATTTTACTACCCATACAGCAAAAATATATTTTTTCCTGGCCAAAATATATAAGTTTGTATAAAATGTATATATGTATAAAATAATAAGTATATTTTTTCATTTGAAAATATATTTAATTTGAACCTTTTCAAACCTGTTAATTTTATAGGTTTTTTAATGTTTTTTACTTTAAAATATATATATTTTTTAAATATATTTCAAAATATACAAAAAATTGCCAAAAATATATTGGTGAAAAATAAATTTTTGTAAATATATTTCAGCATAAAATATATTTTTAGGCATTTTTTGTATATTTTGAAATATATTTAAAAATATATTTGTCGTCGTATGGGGTTGTGTTCTGCATTTGAATGTTTTGAGGTTTAAAGGGAACATACATTTTAATGTTTTGTTTTTTTTGCTGTTTTTTATATATATATATATTTCAAAATAAACAAAAAATTGCCAAAAATATATTGGTGAAAAATACATTTTTGTAAATATATTTCAGCATAAACTATATTTTTAGGCATTTTTGTATATTTCGAAATATATTTAAAAATATATTTGTTGTCGTATGGGGTTGTGTTCTGCATTTGAGTGTTTTGAGGTTTAAAGGGAACACATTTTTCACAACTTTTTTAAAATGTCAAATAAATCTGTCCCCAGAGTACATATGTGAAGTTTTAGCTCAAAATATCATATAGATGATTTATTATAGTATGTTAAAATTGCCACTTTGTAGGTGTGAGCAAAAATGTGCCGTTTTGGGTGTGTTTTATTGCAAATGAGCTGGGGTGCACCCCAGATCTCTGCACTAAATGGTAGTGATGTGGTTTGATAGTGCTGATTAAGGCGCTGTATTATTATAATAAGATCCCCTTCTGACATCACAAGGGAGCCAAATTTCAATTATCTATTTTGTCACATGCTTGCAGTAAATGGTTTACCAAAACTAAGTTACAGATATTTTACACATTTTCTAGGTGGATAGAAGCACTGGGGACCCAATTATAGCAAAAGTCAGATTTTCATGATATGTCCCCTTTAAGGTAATAACCGAATAGCGGACAGCAGCTGGAAGGCCCTGTGTCGCAGTTCTCCAAAACTCAGCGAGGTTCACCTGTCCGACTGCCCTCGAGTGTCTGATGTCAGCCTGAAGTATTTAGGAAGTCTGACAAAGCTACGCATCTTAAACATCTCAGGCTGTATCAAGTAAGAAAAGAAACATACAGATATATAATTGTGGATTAGTGGATCAAGTAGGTTTTCAGTGATCAATTCCAAAACCTTAAATATTTGTTTCCAATTTTAACATGCACTTTCATCCTACTGTATGTAGAGATTTACGTAGTGTCCTTTTGCCTGATTTAGGGTGACAGATGCAGGAATCCGTTACATTACGGATGGACCATGTGCCATTGAACTGCAAGAGCTTGATCTTTCCAATTGTCCAAAAGTTACCGACTTGTCCCTCAGGAGAATATCTCAGAGGTACAAACCTTACACCTAAACATTCAATCTTTCACATTGTTTCTTACATAAATGAACATTCATTTCCAGATGTAGGAGTCTGACTCATCTAAGCGTATGTTTCTGTGAGAACTTGACCGATAACGGGTTTGAGTTCTTGGGCAAATGTGCTTCTCTTATTGCTCTGGATATCACAGGCTGCAAAATCCATGACCAGGTATCTCTCTACTTTGTGATTTCCGTCTATATATTTTCTAACTTCAGTCAATACTGTTATTGTATGAAAAATGTGACCTTCACAGGGACTAGAAGCCTTGGGATCTAACCCCAGTCTGAGAAAACTAACTGCAGCCGAGTGCGGTTTCATAACAGATAACGGAATAAAGGTTTGGTCTCCAAATCGAAATATTTACTCTTGTTTTGAAAATGTTCATCTGACATGTTTTGATCTCGTTGAAGATGTTTTGCAGACAATGCCGACATCTGCAGTTGTTGGATGCGAGTCACTGTGTGTCTCTGTCTGATCGTGCAATGAAAGCTCTTTCCTTTTTCTGCAAAACTATTTCCACTGTCAAAATAGCTGGATGCCCTAAAGTAAGTGACGACCAACACACATCACATTGTGTAGTTATGTTTTTGAAAAAGAATTGACCCATACATTTATATGAGATGAACATCATATATTAATTCAGACTACACTTTGCAGATGACGGATACAGCAGTGAAGTATCTTACAAGGGCGGGTCACTTCCTCAGAGAACTGGACGTGAGTGGCTGTTGTCTCCTGACTGACCACACCCCTTCCTTTCTACTGTGCAGCTGTCCACACCTGCAGTCAGTCAGCATGCTCTACTGCAAGAACATCTCAAAGTAACTACTGATGCCTCATTTAGTCTGAGAAATAAAAAATAGTGATGTCAATATATTGCACATTTTTCTCGTCTTTAATCTAAATTATATTTTTGTATATCTTTCTCTCAGGCAGGCCGCTTTAAAGTTACAGCGCCGTGTCCAACAGTGGAAATACAGTGATTATGGCGCCCCCTATTGTCTGGAATAATAACTACACCTCAGTGTTTCACTAAAAATGACATTACCAAAACTATTATATATGTAATTTGCTTTTTTGGAGGTATTTTATCACTTGTTGTGGCACTTTTAAACTTGAATCTTCACGTTACAAAATACTGAATGTAAGCAGTGTGCAAACGTGTTATAGTTTCTCATTCCTTAAATTTGTAAAACATTTAGGGTTGGTTTCCCGGACAGGGATTAGCTTACACCAGGACTAGGCCTTAGTCTAATTAGGAAATATAACTAGTTTGAACAAACATACCTTACTAAAAACATTACTTGTGTGCATATTGAGGCAAAACAAAGGGCACTGGTGTATTTTAAGATATGTCAGTGCAAGTGGTTTTCAGTTTGGACAGCTCATACATTTTTTTTATTTAGGACTAGTCTAATCTCAGGTTTAGATTAATCCAGGACTAGGCCTTAGTTATATAAGGACATTTAAGTCGTTTTTACAAAAAATATTACTGGTGTGCCTCTTTTTTTTATCACAAACCAATGGCACTTATGTGTGTTATATCAGTGCTTTTTCAGTTAAGACAACTTAAACATTCATTTTAGTCTTGGACTAGACTTAAACTCTGTCTGAGAAACCACCCCTTTAGTGTGTTTATTATACCAGGGGTTCCAAAACTTTAATTTCGTAACCTACTTAAAAAGGTATAATCTATCCCAGGACACACAACATATTTTTAAATAGAATTTTGATGAAACGCACATTTTATTCTCTTTTATTTATTTTAATATAATTTTCCTTGTCATTTTATTGATTAAATGTAAGTTTATAATACTTAATATATTTTATAATACCCTATGGTTATTCAGGGTTCGCGCACCTTAGTTAACTTCATATTCAAGGACCTTTCAAGGACTTTTCAGGTCCAATACCCTCAAATTCAAGGAGTAAATGTGGGGACACATTTCAAGTGAAAGCAAGGTTACATCGTGTTACCTTTTAAGATACATTGTTACAGTTACCTTTCGAGGGAACTCGCGCTGCGTCACTGCGGTGACACTTTGGGGACGCTTCCAGGGGTAATTGGGTCTGAATGTGTATATCAAATTCAACCAATGGTGAGGCTTACACTGAAAAAACGAACTTTTTGGTGTAGTAATATTTATTAGATTAACTCTCATAATTTCTACATAACAATATTAACATTTATTGAGAACTAGATTTTCCTAAGTAAAATGATGATAAATACAAAATTAATTCATGTAAAAAATGAACTGTGTGGGAATAGTAAGTCTTATTAGATATTTTCTTGTATTATTTAAGTAAAATTTACTTACATTTATTTGCACATGTTGTAAGGAATACCCACAATTCTTTGCGCCTGAAAATTTTTATTTTTTAAGCTTTATCACAGAATAAGAACTGATAAGAACTTTAACTACTTAAATATTTGTTAGCAAAATGTCATAAAGGTTTAAGCTCTTATATTATTGATGATGTTTTGTTGTAAATAATAATTTTGTGAAGTCACCGTTCAGGTGATCAGTGTTTCTTTACATGAACCCTGTTCAGAACAGTGTATTGTAATTCTCTCCACAGTGCTGATAATGCATGTCAGAAACACAGTTTGTGTGCGTTTCTGTTCCGAATCAAGTTTATTCAATGACTGACTTGTTGTCAGTCATGAATTGTGTGTTATAATGCCATTTATAACACTTAAAAGAACTATGTCCATATTAATATGTTAAACAAAATAACAAACAGAAAATACGATTTATTTAATATTATTAGGACAGCAATGCTTCAATTTAAAAAAAACCTAATAGACTTTACCTAAACGATTAAAATAAATCTAACTTCTAAATAAAATAATTAAGTAACATTTAATTAATTATTTAACATATGTTTTATCATGCAATTTTAAGTAAATTTTATTTGATTTTAGTAGGTAAGTTTTACTTAAAAAAAGTTCGTGCAAATTGTTACGAGGATTTTTTAAAGTAAATTTTACAAGTGGTTTTTTTCAGTGTAACGTCAAAGACAGGGTTACGCGGGAGCCAGGAAGTATATCGCTATCTGAAATATTGCCAAAGACGACGTTACCGGGACGCAGGAAGTATGGCAAGGGAGACGCAGCGTCTCGTTCCCTTCTCATGGAACAACAGTTACATACGTAACGCGAGACGTTTTCATGTGTTTTTTAACACAGCGAACAGTTTAGCACGTGTGCTTAAAAAGTCTAGAATTTTTATGATATTATCCTACACTACACAGGGAACAATATGGATTTTTCCCCCAGAAAACTTCTTAAAATAAAATAGATTCAAGCACTTTCAATAACCTGTATCTATGTATGTATATTTAAAAAACTTCCCAGGGCCTTGATCCCCCCCCCCATATTCACAAACTTTTGAGGACCCATGGGAACCGTTTATTATATCAAAATACTTGTCAGTGATTATCATTAGTTGGAAGTAACTGTTTTAGTGTCATTCACTGCGACCTTGCGCGACCAAATTCTTTTCCAGACATTGAAAATCAGGGAATTTTATATTTTTTTGTCAAAGTCATGGAATATCAGGGATTTTTGTTTGTTGCTTTAAATTTTTGTTTTCTATTTATCAAAATGTAACCTGCTTGTTAACTTGTGATGTAAAAAATATAATTTTGGGGTCCAAGCCTCCTCTGACTACAATTTAACCAGCTGTTTATTGCCACTGTTTCTTCATTTCATGCATTTAAGCTTCATTTTTATAAACTCACAGTGTATACTACATTATCCAGGCTCTCTGCATCCTGGACATAGTTCATAAAAATTCTGCTTTTTAGTCAGTGAAAAGTCTGGGAATTTGACTTTGAGTTGGGAACCCTGCCAACCCATCCCACTTAAATTGTGAACCACATCTGGATCCCAACCTACAGTTTGAAAAACCCTGTATTATACCAGGCTTGGGTCATAATTATAAATATACATAACTGTTGTATTAAATCACTGAATCCCAACTAGGGGAATGTGTTTCATTATTGTAAAAACGACCCCTTTGATCATATTAAATGCTAAATTATATTATACAGGAACGCATCTTCGGTTTGATGCTGTGGAGGTACATGACACAAATAGGTGTTTAAGTATTTTCAACAAAACCTTGCAAAGAACAAATCTGAAATAAATAAAACACAAGTATCTTATATTTTTTTCATTATAAATAAAGAGTCCTTTGTATTCTGACAAACAAGAAGTAAACCTCAAATGTGTGTTGTATCTGGTGTATAATTTCAATCTGTTTTCTCACACAAATGGACTGTTGTATCTGTTTTTAACAGAGCAAAGTGTGCTATTCTTTGGACATTTTGAAGCATGCTGTCATGGACAGATACAACAGAAGCTGCAGTATAAATCCTCAATTGAGCGAGACAGACAAGTTATCAGTCATCTGCTTAACTTTCAGCTCCTAGTCTGAGGGTCTCAAACCAGCTCTGCGTCCTCAAACTGATGGCACCTTTATCAGCAGTGGCTTTGATCCAACGTTCTTCATACATGTCACCGTTCAAATAAGCTGCACATGTGGAATACAAACAGTCATCATACACTTTTATACACATTTTTGGTGTAAAAATATGATTAAAGTTTGTCTACCGCTAACTTACCAGTGACTGTCATCTTCCCATCAGATGATGTGCGTTCAGTCTCCTGACATGAAATCTCTGAACTAATGTCAATAGAGGTGCCACATAACTCCACTCCTGTCTTTATAGTAGAGGGTACACGTAAACTCAAAGTACCTGCACAAACAACATCCAGATTGTTGGTTAACGATAGACAGACAGGCTGATGTATAGATGGATCGATGCATAGATAGACAGATAGCTCAATGCATAGATAGACGGACGGACGGATGTATAAATGGATCGATGCATAGACAGACAGACAGATTAATGCATAGATAGATAGACAGACGGACAGGAAGATGCATAAACAGATAGATAGATAAACAGACAGACAGATAGATGAATGCATAGATAGATAGATAGATAGATAGATAGATAGAGAGACAAACGGACGGATAGATAGATAGACAGACAAACGGACGGATGCAGATAGAAAGATGAGTGCATAGATAGATAGATAAACAGACAGGTAGACAGACGGATGAATGCATAGATAGACGGACAGACGGATGCATAGATCGAAAGATGGATGGAACGATGGATAGACAGATAGATAAACAGACAGACAGACAGATAGATGAATGCACAGATAGACGGACGGACAGACAGATGCATTGACAGACAGACAAACGGATGAATGCATAGATAGAAAGATGGATGGATAGACAGACAGACGAATGCATAAATAGATAGATAGATAGATGGGCGGACGGATGTATAGATGGATTGATGCAAAGATAGACAGACAGTTAGACAGACGAATGCATCGATAGATAGACAGACAGACAGACAGACAGACGTATAAACAGATGGACTGATGGATAGATAGATAGATAGATAGATAGATAGATAGATAGATAGATAGATAGATAGATAGATAGATAGATGATAGATAGATAGATAGATAGATAGATAGATAGATAGATAGATAGATAGATGGATAGATGGATAGATTAGATAGATAGATAGACAGACAGACAGACAGATAGATAGATAGATAGATAAACTGACGGATAGATAGATAGACAAATGGACGAATGCATAGACAGATAGATGAGTGCATAGATAGATAGATAAACAGACAGGTAGACAGACAGATGAATGCACAGATAGACGGACAGACGGATGTAGAGATGGACTGATGGATAGATAGATAGATAGATAGATAGATAGATAGATAGACAGACAGACAGACAGACAGACAGACAGACAGATAGATAGACGGACGGATGTATAGA